>NW_002987050.1:156437-226165 GCF_000006295.1 Pediculus humanus corporis | reverse complement strand
TACATAAGACATGACATTACTAAATAAAATTGTTAGAAATATATAATTAATAACATATTATTTACCTTTACTTTGACACGTACTGCCTCCCTTATAGAACCATAAACTCTCGAATTTGACATGTTTAAAGTTGTGATAAAGCTAAAAATAAAATTTTACATAAAACTTTCATTCTGATATAAATTCCTTAAATTTTTCATTCTTAGAAGCCAAATAGATAATTTTTATTAAATTGAAAAAATCATTTTCGCTCTATTCCAAAATACAGTATCAATGCTTAAACAATTTATGACCTGTCGACACTTTTCTTAAATTGTCGCCATTTAAATAAAGTAAACTATTGATTCGATATTTATGAAAACCGTGACGTATCGGTTAGCAGATAGGTTTTGTAAAATTTTAGTGAGTTATTTTTTTATTACGTATCTGTTTGATATTTACTAGCAAATTGTGTAGGTAACTTAAATTAATCAACCCAATTTAATTTTTGAAGAATTTTCAATTATTAAAATTGTCTTTGAATTATTGCTCACGATCTAACGAAATTGCATCACCAAAGATAATGCGTGATAAAATAAATAAGTTTTTTTAAATTTTTTAGGAATTTAAAAATTCATCATGATTAGCGCCCGACTCTGTCAAGTCTCTTTAGCAAGTCCTATGGCTAAATCTTTGCCTGTCGTAAAAACCATAATATCAATTAGACCTATCAATGTATTTAAAGTTTCTCCGATCATACGAAACGATGGCATTCGAAAATTTATGAATAACTCTAGAGAAAGATTATCGCATGCAGCGAGAAGAAAAACATTGAGAGAAGAAGCATTTTCACCCGCTGGAGATACTGCTTTTTCAATTGGAAAAGGAGCCTTAGCTGGTTCTTCTGTTTTAGGAATTGGTGCACTCTGCTATTACGGCCTTGGTTTGTCCTCTCAAGCAGGTTCCATTGAAAAATCTGTGTAAATATACTTAAAAATTCTTCTCAAACTTACTGTCCTATTTGCGCTCAGTTACATATTTATAAATATTTAAAATAATTTTTAGATTATGGCCTCAATATGTAAAGAACAGAATTAAAGACACTTATATGTATTTTGGTGGATCTATTGCAATATCTGCAGCTAGTGCTGCTGCCGTGTTTTCAACCCCAGCTCTTTTACAATTGGTTACAAGAGGTGGAATTATGTCTATGGTAGTTACTCTTGGCGCACTAATTGGAAGTGGAATGATAGTTCAAAGTATTCCTTACTCACCTGGATTTGGTGCCAAACAATTGGCATGGATAGGTCACTCTGCTTTAATTGGTGCTGTATTGGCTCCAATGGCATTTTTGGGTGGACCCATATTACTAAAAGCTGCATGGTACACAGCTGGAGTTGTAGGAGGATTATCAGCTATTGCAGTCTGCGCTCCAAGTGAAAAATTTTTACAAATGGGTGGACCATTGGCTATTGGATTAGGAGTTGTTTTCGCTTCTTCAATCGGTTTGTAATAATCTAAATAAATTATTAAATAATTACTTTACCATCATATTGTGATTATATACCTTTTTTTTCAGGAACTATGTTTTTACCACCAACAACAGTACTCGGTTCCAGTTTACATTCAATCGCTTTATATGGAGGATTAATATTATTTTCTGGCTTTTTGTTGTATAACACTCAAAGGATAATTCATACAGCTGAAAATTATCCACCAGATTACACCGGAGTTAGGCCTTTCGATCCTGTTAACATGTAAGAAAAAATTTTTAATAATTTCATCACAATCAAATTTTAAATTAATTAATTAATTAATTAATTTTTTTTAAATATTTTTAGGTCAGTTTCAATTTATTTAGATACTGTTAACATCTTCATCAGAATAGCTACAATTTTAGCCGGAGGTGGTGGAAACAAAAAGCGTTAAACTATTATTAATTAATTTTAAGTTCAATTACATAATTTAATAATTGTTAAATTATTATTTTGTTTGAGAAAACAAATTTCAAAGTATTTAATTTTCTGTAAAATTCTTTATAAATGCTGTTTGATGTTAAAAACGACTGATAAATACAATTTTTCTTATTTAATAATAAATTAAAAAAAAAAAAACAAAACAAAACAAAATTAATCATTAATAGTAAATTATCATAAAAATAAGAAATTGCTAAATACTTACCTTAAAAAAAAAAAGAAATATTACAACTATGGAGAGTATACGATTCTGAAATTTTTCAAAGTTAAATAAAATCTAAAAATAAATGCTTATTGAGAAATTTTTTCTGATTTATTTTAAATTGTAAATTATTATGTTGTACGAGAAAAGATGAACGAAATTGACTGTAAAATTTTAAAATATATTTCATTAATAATTTTTTTTTTATTAATTTTATAAATTAAAATAAAAATATCACTTTAAAGAATTGTCAGATATTTACTTATGGTAAAATTATTAAAAAATATTATCGTAAAAGATGTTATTATAAAATAATTATTATTTAAAAAAAAAAAAAATCTTAAATATTATTTTTAAAGTAAATGTAATAATAATATCCTACTAATAATCGATTAAACAAAACTGCACGTACGATTTTGTTATTAATAATCAATTTTTTCCCCCCCCCCTCCCTCCCGTTTTATACCGTGTAAGAGGCACAAAATGTACTTTCTATTAAAATTTTTCAATTTTTATTATTTGTTATGTAAGGCACCATAATAATTTCGATGTTGGACACATTTTCTGTTCCTTCTGTTTGATGATCTGATATTTCAGTATTGGCCTTGATTTTTCTTTCTCCCACCGTGCAGTGATGCTGCATTAATTGTTTTTGCTTTCTAAACGATTGAAAACAATTTAAGCACCTTGATATTTTTTTACTTTTTATTATTTTGTGATCTTTTTTCAAATGTTGATTTAATTTTAATAGTGATGAAAATGTTTTCGAACAAATTTGACACGTTTTTAATCTTACGCTGCTGTGAGTCGCTATGTGATCTCTAAGTTTATCTTTTCTGTAAAATGTTTTGAAACAACCTAAAAACGCTTTAAAAGGACACTCGAAATACTGATTCAAGTGAATGGCTAAATGCCTTTTCAGTCTATACTTCGACGCAAATTGTTTATCACAGTGTTCGCAATTAAAGGGTTTCTCCTCCGAATGAACGAATGCGTGATTGTTAAGATATTTTTGAGTCCGAAATGTTTTTTTACATTTCATACATTTATATTTAGATTCAGAGGGATCGAGATGAGTTGCTAAATGTCGGCGAAGAAATCTTTCCGAACTGAAAACGTTTCGACAATGAACGCATTCGTAATTGTGTGAATCAACCGCCATGTGATTTTTTAAAGACTCCAAAGTTTTAAATTGTGCGTGACATATTTTACATTTTAATTTACTGAAGAAGAAAATACGCGAGTTAAAATATAAAATAAGAAAAAATTACTTAATTGAATAAAAATTAAAAAAGAAAAAAGAAATTATTTAACAAAACTACTTACACGTCAAATTCTTTTTTATTTTTCCCACTTAAATCATGGTCATATTGATGAGCTCCCAAATCATCCAAACTAGTAAAGGCTTTTAAACATATATGACACCGAAATTCTGCGGAAGAATGAATTTTTGAATGTAATAAAAACTCATCTAAATCACTAAAAGTTTCATTGCATCCCTTTTGAATGCAACGATAAACCTGAAAAAAAATAATAATTAAAAAATTAAAATGATTGCGAGTAAATATAATTAAGTTTCGATAGTTGTGTAAATTGTTGATTTATACCTTAAAATTAGAATGAACACTTAAATGTTTTTTATACTGAGAATAAGACTTAAAACTTAAGGAACAATATTGACAGGAATAATCAATTTGATCTAAAAATTCTTGACTTAATGTTGATTCAGTATGATCATTATCAATCTTTAATGTTTTTTGAGCCTGAGGCCATACTTTGTGCCTAATCATATGTTTTCTAACGTTTGACTTTTGAGAAAAGGCTCTTCCACAAATAATACATTGAAAAGGACGTTCTCCAGTGTGAATTCGTTCATGCTGTTGTAAATTAAATTGTTTTTCAAATTCTTTACCACAAAAAGAACACTCTAATTTTGATTTGATTTTATCAAGATTTTTTTTATCAATTTTAACAAAATTTGTTAACGTGTCATGACTATTATTCTTATTTGACAATTGCTCATAAATAAGTTTTAATAAATTTTCATTGATTTGTGATGTATTATGTGAATCATTAACTGAAACAATGCCATCAGAATTTTGAGAAATATTATTTTCAGTTGATATATTTTGAAAATTAGTCAGTATAACAGTGTCATTTTGCTTGGTATCTATTGTACTTTGAGTTAGAAAAAATTCTATATCCAATGGCTCATTTTCAACTGAATTACTTAAAATTATATTATCTGAATTAAGTTTGGCACAGTTATCAGTATTTATAATTATGCTTTCTGTTCCTTTGTTACATTCAGAATTAGCAATGTAAACTGAATTATTTTCCTGAGGAATTTTTGCAGGAATAAATATTTGACTGGAAATTGTGGCCGAAGAATTATCAATATCCAATTGATTTTCACTTATAAGAAATGTTACTGGCTCATTTTCACTTGGTTGATCATCTCTCATAAATTGAATTACATTTTCTTTGGCATTATCATGTTTGAAATTATTATCTAATGATATAAGGTAAGTCTTTTCTAATGAAGAAGATTCAGGAAGTTCCATTAACAATTTTGTCGAAATATCAGACATGGGAGTTTCAGGAGATTTACATAATGTCCTCTTGTGATCAATAAATTGAGATAATTGTTCAAATTGAATCTTACATCTGCCACATTTAAATGAGTCTTTTTCTTGCATTTTAAAGCCTTAAAACAAAAAAAATTATTTTTTATTATTAAAAACAAAAGCAAAACTTGAATAAAATAAAATTTTTAATTGCAATGTGATCATTCATTTACCTTCTTCAGATAAACCATTCCTTTTAATACTGATATTTTTTTCTATTTAATACTTGTGTATTTGTTTCAGAAAGATCTAAAAACAAAGAGAAAAAGTGTTTTTAAGTAATAAACTTCAATAATTTAATAATATGTTATTTTAAAATAAAAAGTGTAATTATTGCCTTATTATTAAAAGGACAAGCATTTTGTACTAAAGAATTTATTTTACAATTAATAAAATTTTTTTCTTTAAAGTGCATACATATTCTAGCTGTTTTTTTTGGATCTAACAAGGCTACAGTTTTAAAATATCTAATAATAGGAAAAATTTCTCTCAGTTCAAATTTGTAATTTAAAAGTTGTAATTTGTTTATTGTAAAAAAACTAAGTATAATTTAAGTATTTACTTTGCTAATCGAGATATTATGAATATTAAATATAAAAAAAATAATTAAAAAAATGAAATAATAAATAAAATCTGTAAATTACTTTGATTTGTTTTTTGGAAATTTAAAAAATGCTAGTCCTTTTTGCGGATAAGATTCCTCAAAAATGAGGCATTTTCGTTTCTGACTTTCCATGACTCAGTTATTAAATTTACTTTTGGCACTTATTACTGACTTTCATTATTAACTTATTCGATATTGTTAAACTAAATAACTTTTCACATGTTGAACATTTTTTTAAATTAAAATTTGATAATCAATCAATACATAAATACTGATTTCCGTTTTGAAAATAAAAACTTGATAATATATATTTTGAAATCGAAAACGACCATGATCTAAGTGTAGCCAACATTAATTAATTTTCCTTGTAAAAAATGTTTTCTTAGTTTTTTCCCAACGAAAAATTGTTTACTTTTGCAAACTTTTTTTTGAAATATTTTTATTATAATTTTTATAACCTTTTTCTTTTTTCTATTATCAATATGATTTTTTAAAGATATATTGTTTGCTAAAAATGTTACATTCATTACAAAAAGGTACTTATTTAAAAGTTTTCAATGTTTTTTAATCGAAAGTCATGAGGTTCATTTTTTTTTTTAAGGAATATGAAAAACTTTAAATAGAATTTTAATAATTATTAATTTTTTTTTGTTTGTCATTTATTAAAAACTGGAAAAAAAAATTTAAAGAATTTAAACGAATTCATAATGAAACAGTAGTAATTATGACTTTTTTAATTAATATATTATAATAATTAGTAATATTAAAAAAACTTTTTACATTAAAAAAAAAATTTCCCTGTTCAAAAAAAAAATCCCTTAAATGTATTTTGTGCTTTTCAGCTGATTATATTAGGTTATTTATTTTCCATAATATTTTAATCTTCCATAATAAATGTTTTTAAAAAAACTACGCTTTTAAATAATTTAGTAATATTAATAAATAAGAATTTCCTAAAATTTTAATAAAGGCCATTTTTTTTTTTTTAATTAATAAAGTTATGAAAAAATTTTTTATGATATTTAAGTTATATTGTACGTTAGTGTTCGCCTAAAAAAAAAAAAGTAAAATGACACCAATTAGATCTAAAAAAAGAAAATTTAAACAAAAACGTAAAAGTACAAAACCGCGAATTCGGCCTTTAAATGGTAATTTTTTAATTCATGAATTTTCTAAAGGAGAAAACAAGACTGAGGTTGAAAAAGTTTTTCAAAAATACGATACCATAAATTTAGGACTAATGTCCCTTCCCAGTTGCTCAGGAGTACAAAACTCTTTTGATGATTTTAAACATCTAAACAACAAAGAGTGCCTAAATCAAACAATAGACTTATGCATCGATGAAGATGATCCAGGAACTTATTCTGCTCAATGTGAAGATGATAAGTCTGGACTATCGAATGACACTTCAGTTACCACTAATTTTAATAATGATAATAATGATGAAAATGATGTTATTATATTAAAAGATTTAAGTCATTCTTCTGTAAAATGTGATAATAATGATCCAACTGTTATAGATATAAGTGATGACAGTGACATTATGGTAGTGAAATCGAATATTAACAAAAAAAACAATGATGATATTTTTATTATTAATACTAATAATAATTTAAATATGTCTCATTCATCATCGTTGGATCTTAACCAAATGATAAAGTGTTATATAAAGAAAAAGAATAAAAAGAAAAATAAAAAGAAAAAAATTAAACAAAAAATTTTAAAACACAGTCATCAAATACTTTCCGTTTCCGAAAGGAGAAATTTAAATTATCCTCTACAAAATTTCAATTCGAATAATGTCTCCAAATTATCAAATATTGGCAAAAACATTTATTTAAATTCTCCTGTTGTGTTACCCAAAAAAGGACTGAGACCAATTATAATAGATGGAAGTAATGTAGCTATAAGGCAAGCATTATTTTAATTAATAATTTTCATTACATTGATAGAATTAATTTGAGTTGATAAAAATAATTTTTTTCTTTTTTTATTATTATTATTAGTCACAAGGGTGCTCAATTTTCATGTAAAAAGTTAGAAATATGTATTAAATATTTTAAAGAAAGAGGACACAAAGTAACAGCTTTTGTCCCTCAATTTAGGATGTAAGTATTACTTAGAAACTTACTGAAAAATTGTACTGAATTAAATTTACTGAAAAATTACTTACAGTAATAATGAATTGTTATTAACATTTGCAGAAGCAGCAGGAGAAGCGATAATCCTGAAATTTTACAACAGTTGGTTAAAAACGGTGATGTAATTCTTACTCCTAGTAAATATGTCGAAGGAAAGAGTATGACACCATATGATGACAGGTCTGAAAAATATATGTAATTTATTTAATTGTACATAATACATTAACTTTATATACTTATAGATGATGAACTTTATTCAATTTTACTTTAAAAACAAAATTTTCTTAACTTTCTCAAGTAAAAAATTGTATTTTTTAGGTTTATTGTACAAACTGCTGTACTCAAAGGAGGTATTATAGTTACTAGAGACAATTATAGAGATCTCCTATCAGAAAATCCAGCTTGGGCTGAAACAATCAATTATAGGTATTAAGAAAAATTTAAATATTTTAAAAATTACTAGTAATTAATATGAATGTTATTAAAAAAAACTCTTTTCGTTTTGTAAACTACTTTAATTTTAAAACCTAAAGTTTGTAAATTGTTTGTTAAACATTTATAGTTTTCTCAAGATAATACTTTGACAAAACTGTAAAATAATTTTTTTATTTTTTTTATTTTAGAACTCTGGCTTACACTTGGGTGGATGACGTTCTCATGTTTCCAAATGATCCTCTAGGAGAGCATGGACCAACTTTGGATGAATTTTTAAGGTTTCAATAATGTAAAATTTATATTTATTATTATTATTATTATTTTTTTTTTTTTGTAATAATAAAAGTATATATTTAAAAAAAAAAAAAAAAAAAAGAATTTACTAACATAAGTTAAAGGTAAAATACTACTATTTTAATCATACTATATCACATTCCGCAATGACAAACACTCTTAAAATATAATAAATAATTTATTTTTTTACTTGAAAAAAGTTTCATGTTATATATATATTATAAATCTATGTGTGACTATTGTATCACAAGTACATTGTGAAAAATATATCAATAATTTTTGTTTAGGGCATTAAACAAATTATTTTTTTATTATTTATAATAATATCCTCCAAGTTATTTAAGTTATTATTTGTAAATTATTATAACCTATTTAACCTTTACTATTTAATTTTATTATTAAATTACACAAGTTGATATTTCATATAAAATATTATAACTAGTAATTTTTTTCAGTAATATTCGATAGAAATGTTTATTGTTGTTTGTTGTTTTGTATTTTTTATAATTATATTTCATTTCGTTTGTTGAATAAAAATTTTTATACTTATTTTTTTAACATAATAATATTTTTAAAAAAATTTCCTAAAATTTAATCCATTACTAAGCAATCTATGATTATTGAAATAAATGCTTTCGTAATTAGGCAAAATATTGGGTTCGACTATAAAATTTTATTTTTCCATAATATTATGAGATATATTTCTATTCACAATTTATTTATACTTGAAGGGTTTGATTATGATTATTAATTAAAAATATATTATTTTTTATAATTTGTACTTGTTATGGTATGACGATAAAAATATATGTAACTTATTCATAAGAAAAAATTAAGAAAACTATTATTTAATTAATGAATTCATTAATTGTGCCATAAAATTTTTAAATCTACAAGAATATTTTTTAATAAGTTTTAGTAAATTTACTTAAAACCAAAAAAAAATTTGCTATTCAACATTTAAATAATGATTAAATACTTAAAAAAATAAAATCTGAAAAGATTTATAACGAATAATAGTCAAAAAAAATTTTAAAAATTATTGATTTGAAAATAAATTTTGATGATTTAATCATATATATTATCATAGTCAACCATTATTAAGTACAAATATTAGTAAGTACTAATTATTTTCTATATTATTTTGAAAAAACTTTTTTACAAACCGTTTGGTATAAGATACATTTTTTTATCACAGTTATTTAAGAGGCTCATCTAAAATAGTGAAATACAAATAATCAGTCTTTGATAAATTTATATGAGCATATTTTTAATCTGAATCTAAAAATGAAGAAGAAAAATAAATAAAAAAAATTACAATGTTTTAATACTAAACAAGTTTTTATTATTAGAGCAATAATTCCTACCTATAAAATTTTTATAGTGACCTCCATCTTGATGGGGGCCAAACTATATGAGTTGCTTTAGCCGTAATTAATCCTAATGCAACAGGGCCAAATGTATTTGAATCAAATGAACTACCAACATGATCACCTTCTACCCAGCAATGTCCCTGTGGAATTGTCACTACCTTAGATTTATAACCGATTGTTGAAATAACGTCTCCCTCTAATCCGACAACTCTTTTTATAATTATTTGTTCCGGATCTTTTGGAGATATCAATGAAATTATATCTCCTCTTTTAATTTCATAATTTCTAACGACCCATTTATTTAATAAAACAAAATCTACACAATCAGAAACAGGATTGAGAGATGGCCTCATAGAAATTCCTTTAACTCTCGCTACATAGCCTACTGTATCTACAATTGCAATACCTACAGGTACGACGTATAAAACAGTTTTAAATATACGTCCAAATTCCATGTTATTTTTTTTTCACAATAATAAATATTAACTTCTATCTAAGTTTGGTTAACTTAATAAAAAAAATTGATTAATGTAATTACGTAATTAATTGATTTACACTTATATTTAAAATTTTACTTCAAAATAAATAATAAATAAATTTATTTTAGCCATTTTAAACATTTTAAATTTAAAATATTTTAAATTACAAAATTAATTAAAAATGTAAAAAGTACGGTTTCAATCAGTAAAATCTAAGATGGCGGTTTGACAAGCGCCATGTTTTTTTAATATTTAAAAATATCATGAGCGCGTAAATTCGGAATCAAAAAATACATTTTATTACAATAAATAACTATATTTGCAGTTAGTTATCATATATTTAGCAAAAATTAAATGTATAATTTTTTTTTTTTTTTAAACATAAACATTAAAAATGTAATGCACGATTTTAAAAAAATTATTTACGTAGATGCGTGACAAAGCGCACAAGTTTTTCTTATGGCTGCATCATGTGCGACAGCTTTATGATGACAAGTTGTGCAAGTCCAAATATTAGAATCATTTAATATTGGAATTCCTGTTATCACACAAACGGGAAATTTAGTTTTGCAATTTGGACAAGTGTCGAATAAACTAGAAATAAGAGTTAAACAAATTGAACATTCTACTAGATTTTCTTTCGGATCGCGAGGGCAATTTCTAGAAAATAGGTCGAGTGCAAGGGCTTCATATTCCGTTTTTTTATCCTCGGGTAAGTCGGGAAGAGCCTCAAGCCTTGACAGAGACTTTGAACAAATTGCAAAATAATGCGTGCCAGCCGAAGTGATGGCTTGAAGGCAATAAATTTCTTCTGGATCGAGAATGTCTTCGTAATTGTTTAAAATTAACGACGTTCTCATCGCCGAATCTATGTATCCTTGCTGCAGTTGCTTTTCGGCTAAAATTAAAAAATGGTAGGCTTCTGCTTTTCTCCAGGGCTCGAGCAAATCGGTCGTAGTTTCCCCTTCTAAAATCGTTGACAATTCACCTATTTTAGTTTTTTGTTTTTCCTCGAGAATCAAAGCGGCTAAAACGTAAAGTTTTTTTATGTACACTAAATCTTTTGTTTTTTTTGCTTCATCGTCAGCAACCATAAACATTAGTTTAGCAGCTTCTATGTATTGTTGAGCTTTGGAAAGAAAATCAATGGCTTCTAAAATTTTTCCAGACTCGATAAGTTGTTTTGCACTAGACGCTAGTAATTTACTGACACCTGGATACTGATGTTTTACTGCTAACCTTATGGCTTCCGACCATTGAGATAGAGTGATGCAACAATCAACAGCTTTTTTGATTTCGCCCGCTTTTACAAAAACATCTACCGCCTCTTTACAAATACCAACATTTGCCAACATGGTTCCTAACTTAACGAGAAATGGGTGTTTTTCGTTAAGCTTTCTGGAAATAGCTTTTAAACTTTCCCAATCTTCGAGCATATAAGCGCACATAGCTTCCTTTTCGAAATTTCTTGATTTTTCATAATATTCTTGAGCGCTTTTCCAATTTTGTCGATCAACAAAATAATCTCCAATCGAATTGTAAGTTTTTTCGTATTGAATATCCGACCCTGCGACTCCTATTTTCATGAGTTGAGCAACACGAAACCAATCGCCCAACCTTTCTCGCAATTGAACGGCCAAATCAGCTCTATCGATTTCAAGGTAAATTTTTTCTGCTTCGTCGAAATTTCCCAGGTAAGATGCTATTTCGGCTTTTCGTAAACTTTCACTGTGAATATTTTGAAGTCTCTTGACAAATTGAAGTCCTTGAATATCTGAAAATCTTACAAATGCTGATTCAGCTATTGTTAAATCCATTTTTTTGAGTGCGGATTCAGCTAACAATTTCCACAAAATTGGATGAGAATTGTCTTCGATAAATGCAGGTGCTTCCGTTATGCCAACTTTATCTAAAAGTTCCCTCGTATCTCTTAAAGATTTCACTTCTAAATCGAGAATGTGTTCCGGACTGGGTTGTTCTGGATTTTTCATGATTTCGTCAAGCAAAACTCCTCGAATTTCTAAATCCTTAAATGAACATATGTAACCTGCGCTAATAATGGGTTCCTCCGGTTCGTCATTTCTTAAAATATACATACGAGTTTTTTCCATTGTAGCCAACAAGCTTGGATTGTCGCTAGCCCAGCACAAAGCCCACACGTCTTTTCTTTCAGTTGTTGGATTTTGATTGGTTACTGTGTGACTTTTTAATGTAAATTCATTTGATTCTTCAATATTGCGAAAAGTTAAGATTCCGGAAACATCTATAAGAGCACATTTGGTAGAATCACAATTGATAAACATGGAATAGAGTCTATTATGAACGCTGTATCTCAATGTAAGGGCGATATGAGGAAGTGTATAATGTTGTATAACTCCAGATTCTCTAGCTATCAACAGAATTTTGTCCGATGCCGTGATACAGCAGATGGGATCGGATGTGGCAAACGTATCTTTAACAGGCTCATAATTTACGTCCAAGTCTTGAATGACGTCTGCTACACCACAGGGTATGTCATCTATGTGATATATTTTAATTTTTTTATGAACTAAATTAACGGATGAATGAACTTCATGAGCTTTGAAACTCCAAATGGCAAAGTTATTTTTTGAAGCAATAAAAACTGCAGATGAGTTTATGGCTAACCAAAGAGGTTCTATTTCTATATCTTTTGTATCAATTAATGTAGCAATCGAATTAAATAACATGATTTTAAATATTTTCGGATCATCTGTGCGAAATGCAGCAACACAATACATTGAATAACCAGTAATGCCCAGCAAACCGGAAAAATGTTTGATGTGTGTTTCTCCTTTTTTTGTATCCCAAAAACATATGCAAGTTCCTTGTTGATTAAGGCTGTTATATGAATAGACAATAATCCTTCCATTATTAAGGCTCGTCCATTTATAATCAGGCCTGATGTTGGCAAAATATATATGGGAATCTACTGATAGGGCCACTCTGAGTGAATTACCTTCCCATTCGCAACTTGTTACATTCTCACCAGGCACTTTGAGTGTTCTTATGTGTTCTCCGTAGGGATTAAAAAATTGAATAACATTGTTTTCTTTATGCTCATTTGGGAGAATCATTGTTCCGACAACAGCTATGACAGTTCCATTGTGATTCCATTTACAACAAACAGCTTTCATATTAGTATCAATAACCACTGGATTTTCATCATATTCATTTTTCATTAATTGCATGTGTCCACTGTGATAACATAGAGCTAACACTGGACAATGTTCATCGATCAACCCTTGCTTGCCATCATACCAATCCAAACCAACTATTGTTTTAGTTCTAGATGCTACTACAGGACTTAAATGAATGTTTAGTTTTACTGAGAAATTTCCTTGATTATCATATATATGAACCTCACCATTTTGTAAACCAAACAATAAACTCTTACCATGTGGTGCCCATTGAACAGCACTTAATTTAGCTCCCTTAATTTCTTTTCCCCAAATTCGATTTCCATCAACGCTCCCAACTATAACAGCACCATCTTCATAAGTTATGCAAATTTTTTGCCCATCACTGCTCCAAGACATTCCTTTCACTACAGATTTATTTCTATTATTGATCATTTCCTCATACCAAGAACCTTTATACAACATCCAAACAATTATTAAACCATACTGATCACTTGTAGTTAATTTTTGATATATTTCATTCCAGACTATAACTTGAACTTCTCCGCTATGACCCTCAAGAGTTTGATTCATAGACAAATTTGATGGTGCTGCCAAGCCTTTCATTTTATTATCATTTCCAGAATCAAGTTTTAAAATTTTTAAGAGGCCATCACTTCCTCCGACTGCTATATAGCCTTGTTCTTTGTTCCAAGCTAGGCAATTTAATTTTGTGTTATTTGGTATAGCAATTTTTTTACTTAAGTAAATAAACATTTTGATGCATTTGTCTACCTATAATTAAATAATTAGGTTAAAAATAGAATTGATCATTAAATGTTTTTAAAAAAATTAAGAAACTTACAAATTTATTTTTTTAATCAAAACATATTTATTCACGGGAATTCCGGTGAATGTACACCGGAATAAATACAGATTTTTTCACATTTTAGAATAGTTTTGTAAAAGTAATTTCTAAAATATGTGAAAAATTAGTAAGACATAGTACTCAGAAACAAGTCTGTTTCACATAACTAATTTTTAATATTTACTGGCAATTAATAGAAAGCTCTTTCATGTTTTATAGTAGAAAATTAACTACCTCAATAAATTAGAATTTATGTTTTGAATTTAAAACTGTTTCCAAGGTAATTAACCGGATGTGACTTTAAACTTAAACAGTCATAACGGAATAACAGCTTAAACGCCATCTTTAGAATAAAGCTTAGAGTTAATAAAAATTTTGCCTTTCATAACTTGCTCTTTCTATTTCCAGCGTTTAATTCTTTGTTGATATATCACCAAGAAATGATTCCGCAAATTTGAATTATCAAAAGTATTAATTTTTTTTTTACATAGGCAAAAATCTAATTTTGCAAATAAAATAAATAAATAAGCGTTAATTATCATCTTATTTTGTATTTTTGAAGGTTAATTTATTGTAAGTATAGCTTTTTTTCCAATTTTCAGTGGAATGATATTTATGCAATTTTTAATAATCCAATGTAATATCAAATTAGAATCGTTATATAAAATTTTGTTTTATATTAATTATAAATATATTTAATTTTAGAAATATAACGTAATGCCTACCAACGAAGTCGTGACAACCAAGGTTGTCGTTCATCCTTTGGTTTTACTCAGTGTTGTAGATCATTTTAATAGGATGGGTAAAATAGGTAACCAAAAAAGAGTAGTAGGAGTTCTTTTAGGCTGTTGGAGAGGAAAAGGAGTTTTAGATGTGTCAAATAGTTTTGCAGGTATTTAATTTTTATTTTACTTATGGCATTAAAAATCTAATTATTATTATTTAAGTTTCTGCATTTGAAATTGTAATTTTTCACATTTGCTTAATACTTTTTTAAATCAATTTTAAGGATTTCTTTTTCATGTTAATTATTTTATTATTTGTTAATGTTTTAATAAGAAAAACCTTATATTGTGATTTCATTGATATTAATTTCAGTTCCATTTGATGAAGATGAAAAGGATAAAGATGTTTGGTTTCTCGATCATGACTACCTTGAAAATATGTACAGTATGTTTAAAAAAGTCAATTGTAAGTTCATAGAAATTCAAATTAAAATTTTTTTAATTTTATAAATAATTTGGATTTCAAAACGAGCTTTTGTATTTTAGCAAGGGAAAAAATAGTTGGTTGGTATCACACTGGCCCGAAATTATATAAAAATGATGTTGCAATCAATGAATTGGTTCGAAGATATTGTTCAAATTCAGTTCTTGTTATAATTGATGCCAAACCCAAAGATCTTGGGCTTCCCACAGAGGCCTACAGAGCTGTCGAGGAAGTTCATGATGTAAGCATTTAAAACTCTTACTTTGTAATTTGATAGATACTTACTTTAAAAATCTGTTTTTATGTAGTTTTAATTGTGTAAAATAAAATAATTAATACTAATATAATAACTTATTACTTACATGTAGGATGGTTCTCCAACTTCGAAAACATTTGAACATATTCCTAGCGAAATTGGTGCCGAGGAAGCAGAAGAAGTCGGAGTTGAACATTTACTCAGGGACATAAAAGACACGTCCGTAGGAACATTATCTCAAAAAATAACCAATCAACTTTTGGGTTTGAAAGGTTTACAACGTCAGGTTCAAGAAATAAAAAATTATCTAGAGCAAATAGTTCAAGATAAATTGCCCATAAATCATCAAATCGTTTATCAATTACAAGATGTATTCAATCTCCTTCCCGACATGTCTCAGAAAACAATGTCGGATTCGTTATATGTGAAAACAAACGATCAAATGCTCGTTGTTTATCTTGCTGCTCTTTGTAGATCCATCGTTGCTCTCCATAATTTAATTAACAATAAGCTTACAAATAGGGATGCTGAAAAAAAAGAAGCAAATAAAGATATTATTAAAGAAAAGGATAAAAAAGAAGATAAACCGAAAGAAGAAGTAACGGCGGGAAAAGAAGATAAAAAGAAATAATAATTTTTATAATATTGGAATTTTCATTTTCTCTTTAAATAAATTTTTTTTTTTAAATTTAATTTAATTTAAAGAAATTAAATTTTTCATTAAAAAAATGGATTATGATTCTAACCTTTTATTTTTATTTCTTTTTTTTTTTTTTACATAAAGAAAAAGAAAAACATTTTTTCAAAAGGAAACAATTTACGCGATATAACCATTGGAAAATTGGAAACAAAATCGGCGTTTCGAACTAATTAAATTTTTACATTCGCACAAATTTTATCTTATTTAATACGAAATATTTTAACACGGAGTTTAGTTTCATATAATAAATAAATAAATAAATAAAAATTGAACCGAAAATAAAAGAAAAAAAAAATAAAAATGTTAGAAATCATCAATTTAAATTCAATTCAAAAAAATCAACGGACCAACACGAACAAGATGACAACATCATTATAATTTTACGCAATGTCTTTTTTATATACCTGTAAATAATTAATTTTAACGTTTCGTGATTTAGTCGTAATTTTTAATTTTTTCCTTTTTTTTTTTTTTTTTAGTGCACACACACTCATTAAAAGAGAAATTTTTAAAAGGGGGAAAAAGAAAATTAGAAATTACGAAATTATTGTTTTTAAAATTTGTTAAACCGAATAAAAATTTCAAATAATTAATAATAATCGATATTAAAGAAAATTTGAAAAAAAATATACAAATACTTACAATCAATCAAATTTTACAATTTTTTTTTTTTGTTTTTTAAACAATTAATTACATCAACAAATTAGTAACATTAATTAAAAGAAAAAGAGAAGTGATGATAACTGTAAAATAAAAACAAAAAAGAACACAAAAATGTTTTGGAAGTAAAAACCTACCGAATAATTTCCTTTTTTTTTAAGGGTAAATGTTTTTTTTTTTTTTAATAAATTTTTTTATTAAAACTTTAACAAATATTTATATTATTAACCGCGTAAGTAAGATAAAAAAAATTTACATTTGGTAGATTTCAAACAATAAATTTCTGGTTGGTAGATCTCGATTCTTTATTTTTACCGGTAGTCAAGAAATGCTGGAGTTTCACCTATTATAAGAATAATGCGTGGTTACCCAACATGAAAATGAACACACACAAAAAAATTTTTTTTTTTTTTGATACAAATCAGTCGAGTACCGTTCGTCTCAACATGAACATTTTATATTCATTATTATTATTATTATAAAAAAATCAATTTTTTAAATCGAAAATATCATTAATAATAATAATATTAAAAGAAAAGAAAAAAAGTGTGAGCTCAAAAATTGTTTTTTTTATGTTTTCAACTCGACGTTTTTTTTTTTTTTTTTAAAAAAGTTTGGGTAAGTTTTTCTTCTTCTTTTTTTTTTTTTTTTATTTAAATAAAATAATTTTTTAAATTAGAAATTAGAAATTTTTATCGGGAAGTATTTTTTAATTCAAATTAATTTACAATTTAATTTTAATTTAATTTTTTTTTTTTTAAATTTAAAAATCTATAAGGAAAAAAGAAAAAAAATTTTCATGAATTAAAAATTAAATTAAATTTAAAGTTAAAGAAAAACTTTTAAATAAGAATGAAAATAATAATAATAATAATAGGTTTAATAAGGTTTTTTTCCCATTAATTTTCTTTTAGAAAAGCTTTTAAAAAAATATTCGATGTGTGACGTCATTAATTAATTTTCTTTAAATTTTATTATTTAAAAAAAAACGGAAACAAAAATTATTTACTCGTCGTAGTTTGTATGTAAATTATTTCGCAATAAGTTTAAATAATAATAATAATAATAATTTTTTTTTCGATTTTCGAATATTATTGATTTTTAAAATAATAATAAATATTACGGAAACGTAACGGTTTTTTTTTCTAACACGAATTTTTAACCGTTAAAAAAAAAAATGAAAAATGTTTTAAAAAATTTATTCGGTTTTTTTAAAGCAAGGATTTGAGGCAACAAATCGTAAAAAAAAAAAAAAAATTAATATTAAAGAGATTTAAATTTATTTTCGGGGGGGCGGGGGGAGGGGAAAAAACTGTTGTGATTGATTTCCGTAAAATTTATTTCACTTTAGAAACAAAATAATAATAATAATAATAATTTTTCAATTTGTAAAATTACATCGCGAAAAATTGTTTTTTTTTAAAATAATTTTTTCATTTTGATACCGTTAATGATGGCTTTTGCGGTTTTAATTATTTTGCCTTAATTAAAATGTCTTAATCTTTCTAACTTAATGAGTTCTTTTGTTTGTTTGTTTGTTTGTTTAAACCGTAGCAAAATATTTTATTTTTTAAAAACCGTTGATTCTTTTAAATAATCCAAAAAAAAAAGAAAAAAAAATTCACGTAAAAGGGATTTTAAATTCAATTCGTATTATTAACTTTTCAATAAATTTTTTTTATTATTAATTTATTAACGGTTTAATAATGATAATAATAATAGTTATTATTATTGTTTTTTGTTTTTCTCGCGTGCCTTTTTTACATTTGGACAATTTCACTTTCTTTTTCGTTCTTACAAATTTTTCGGACCTTGAGCGTAATCACGAACCGATTAATAAAATCCGTTATTTACACTTTTTAATGTGAAATTAAAAAAAAAAAAAAAAAAAATTTTAATTTTTGCAAAAATTTTTCTTCCATTTTAACTTTCACCGTAAAAATTAAATCGAAAATAAAATTCGTTCGTACGTTTTATTTCCGTCGAATTTTCCAACGTGCGAAAAATATTTTTTAAATTTTTCATTTTTTACCCTGTTCCAATTATTAGGAAATAATCGATTAATTTAAATAAATTCCGAAATTATTTATCAATTTAAAATAATAAAAATAAATAAAAAATGAAAATTATTTTTTGAACAATGCAAAAAAATTGGAAAATTTCGTAATATCCGGTTAGAAAATTAAAAAAAAAATTAAATTTTTTTTTTACTGGCGGCACGCTAAGTTTGTGATTTTAATTGAATTCGCTCACCGTAAAGATGAAAACCGTTGGTTTTAACTAAAATATGATAATAATAATTATTATTATTCTTTTATAATAATTATTATTATTATCATTATACTTTGGTCTGATTCGTTTATTAATCGTTTATAATAATATTTTTTTTTTTGGAAATATCGCTCAATTTTTTTTTAAAAATTTTTGAATTTTCGGTTTTGTTTATAATTTCGTCATATATTATTATTGTATTCCAATGATAAAATTTTGGTTTGATTTATCATTTTTTTATTTTTTATTGAAAACCTGAACCGTGACGGAAAATTTTCTGACTGGTCTAATACCTTTTGATAATTTTAATAGTATTGACGTAGACTTTACGGTTGAAACGTTTCTTTACAATAAATTTTACCAGCTTGAAAAAATTGTTTGAAAAATTTCAAATGTGTTTTTTTGTATAACGAATTTAAAGATCCAAGTAACCTAATTAAATTTTTATTATTGTTTCAAAACTATTCGTTTGGGAAAAAAAAAAAAAATTTTCCGATTCGCGACACGTTACAATCAATTTTTTGTTATTGAAATTTTTTAGTAGGTTCAAAATGAAGTAATGAAGATCATGCAGCAGGATACTGAAGGGTGGTGGCTCTTGGTGTCCATGCTTTTTCTCACCAAGATGGCCTCGACCAATGCCCAATTTTGTCCATCGTCAGAAGTTATTTTACCGTGTACTTGTAATACGGTCGATGGAGAAATTCAAGTTTGGTAAGAGTTGACAAAAATTTTCGAGGGAGAGAGAAAAAAAATGAAACGACTTACCGTTAAGACGAATATCCTTCCATTTTATTTTTTCAGGTGCACTTTCAGCGGATTGAAAAATCTCGTTGGAGCACTTAAAAGTTTAGGATCGCATTTACAATTTTCAATTGGAGAAATGATTTTGGAAAGTAATAATTTACCCTCGCTTCCCGGAAAGACTTTCGAAGGAGTTCGTGTAAATAGATTAATGCTCAGAGATAACGGTTTGGAAAGAGTCACGTCCAACTGGTTGGCAACACTTGAAGATACTCTATTAGAACTATTCGTTGTAGAACCAAGGTTGAGAACATTACCGGACGATTCGTTGGATTATTTAACTGAAATTGAAGCAATCACATTACAGGGGGGACTCATGAAAAGAGTTCCTAAATTATCTAGTCTTCATAAACTTCGTTACCTTCAAATTTATTCTCCAGTTTTAAGCGAACTCCTTCCGAATAATTTTGAAAATTTGCCATCGTTAGAACAACTTCACGTGATCGGAAGTCCGTTGTTGAGCAAACTCGATTCTAAAATAATGAAAAATTTAAACAAATTAAGTTTGTTAAACGTGTCAAATTGTGGATTGACTTGGATTCATCCAAAAGCTTTTCATAACTTACCTAATCTGATAGAAATTGATTTAACCAACAATAGAATTTTAGATGGCGGAATTCTAGGAAGAGCTTGCAGAGATCTTATAAGTTTGCAAGTTTTGAACGCACGTAAAAATTTCATCGATCGCTTATCGGAAAATACATTCGTTGATATGCCTTCTTTGAGAGAAATTTATCTTGCGGAAAATATGATAAACGAAATACAAAAAGGAGCTTTTAAAAATACGCCATCTCTAAAAATTTTAGACCTGAATAAAAATTCTCTGAAAAAAATTAATGCTAATGCTTTTATATATCCATCGGGAGCATCTCTAGAAGAGTTATGGTTGACCGACAATCATTTATACTCCATCGGAGATATAAAAATGTTGTTTTCTTCTCTTCCTCGACTAAAATTTTTAGACTTGAGTCGAAATTCTTTGGAACAAATACCCTTCGATTCGTTGAGAGGTCATCCGACGTTGGAAAATCTTCGTTTGGATGAGAATAAAATTCAAAAAATCCCTAGGAAAGCTTTTTCTGGAATGTCATCATTAAGAGAATTAAGTTTGCGGAACAATTCATTGGTTGATTTTTCTGAAGGTCCTCATTGGAATTTGCCATTTTTAAAAGGTTTAGATTTATCCCAAAATCAAATAAGAAGATTAGATTCTGGTTTATTGACGTATTTGCCCTCTTTGAGAAGATTGGACGTAAGTAGAAATCTTATAGAAACGGTCATGTCCGATAGTTTTATGGGAAATCTCGAACTTGAAACGATTAATCTATCGAGAAATTACATTTCATCATTTCACGGATTGACATTTAATTATTTGCCAAAATTGTACGAATTAGACGTAAGTTGGAATCTACTTCGAGAAATGATACCCGGTATTCCGAAAAACATAGAATATTTAAGACTCAATAAAAATCAAATTCTTCATCTTCCTCCCGAGATAAATTTACCGGCTTTAAGATTGTTGGACCTGAGTGGAAATTTATTACGGATGGTGCATAAAAATACTTTTAGGCCTTTGGTAAGGCTTCAGTGGTTATTCCTCCATGATAATTCACTGGATGATATAGCAGTTGGTGCAATGAACGGTTTGAACAAATTAGAATTATTAAATATTCGAAATAATCGTATTCGAGTGATTCACGACAGTTGGCTCCAGCATTCGACGGATTTAAACGAGATTAACGCTCAAGGAAATTTAATTGAAGGATTATCCAATGATTTTTTAAAAAATAATCCAAACATAAAAATATTACAATTGTCAAATAATAAAATAACAAACATAAAACCATTGGCGTTTTCAAATTCGAAACAATTAATTGATTTAAATTTATCGAACAACATGTTAAATCATTTTCCGGAAGCTTTTCAAAATTTACACGAGTTAAAATTATTAGACATTAGTTTTAACAATATCCGTTCGCTTCAACCGTTCGCACTACAATCTTTGCCATCTTTAAAAGAACTTCGAATGAGCAATAACAGACTCAATCAAATACCGCCGAACACGTTTAAAAATCTTCTCAATTTAGAATTTTTAGATTTGGATAACAACGAAGTTGAAACATTATCCAGCGGTGCTTTTCATTCTTTGCCAAGTTTGATAGCCATTCGATTAAGTAAAAATAAATTAACTAAATTACCGGAGGAAACTTTTATAGATCTTCCAGAGCTTCAAAGTGCTGAACTTCAATCGAATAAAATATTCGAAATACCGGAAAATTCTTTCGTTAATGTGCCTCATTTGAGTTATTTAAATTTGAGTTATAACGAAATCGTTAGATTGGATAAATCGGGAATAAAAGAATTAAAATCTTTAGAAGTTTTAGATTTGAGTCATAATAAAATATCCTGGATAGAAGGAAGAAGTTTTTACGGAATGGAATGGTTGGTAGAATTAAAAGTAAGTTAATTGTAAAAATTATTTTTCCAAAATAAATATTTATAAACTCTCACTTGTATTCTGCATAAAGTTCTACTCTGCTTATTTTTTTTTTTTTTTAAATAAAATTTTTCTATTTGTATTCTATTTTAAATAACAATAAATAAATAAATAAATAATAACAATACTAATAATTTTTGACCTGCCAAAATTATTGTTATACAAAATCCATTGTATGTAATCAGCCAAGTATTTAATTATTTTTCAAAAAAAAGTTTTTTCCTGTTTTTTCTAAAAATTTTCTTTTAAAGAATTATTATTACTTTCTCTATTTATTTATTTAAAAGAAAAAAATTTTTTTCTTTCTTTTTCAGATGGATAATAATTTGATTTGTAATATTAGAGGAGCTCCTTTCAATCATTTATCCAGGCTAAGAGTTTTAAGTTTAAAAAGTAATAGAATGACAAGCGTTACCGAATACGCTTTTCAAAAATTAAGAAACAATGTTGCCTTATTGGATATCGATGGTAATCCGTTGTCTTGTTCTTGTAAAATGTTATGGCTCATCAATTGGCTCGATGATGTACAATCCGAAGGTCCTAAATGCGCGGATGGAACGTTATTTCGCGACGTCAGACTTTCGCGAGAAGAATGTGGAAAAAGCAGAGTTATAGAACCCGTCATTCCAGGATGCGAAGGTGACACCGTACAAAGTTCGGTCGTCGAAACTGCTCAATTATCCGCTTTGACGTCACATTTAAAAAATTCCACACAAGGATTATTGCCCCACGAAACGGATTATTTTTACGACGAATACATTGAGTACCAATACGAAGAAATAAACGGTACTCAACCGCAATATGAAACGTCTTTTGGCACGACAGAAAATCCAATCACGGTAACAAAAAAAACATATCACATGACACCAGGCGACACTCCGACTCTTTATGCTAGTCCTGCAACACAACCAAAATTCAACTTGACGAATCCAGGTTTGGGTATGGACGATGTGAAAAAAGCCCAACAACAACAACAGTACAGCGGTTTAACATTTTTTGGTATTCCCCTACCGAGTCTTTCATTTGGAAATTTATGGAAGGGTAATTCAGCAAGAAGCGTTGATCAAACTCAAAAAAATTCTTTCGTCATCGGTAAAGTTCAACCATTACCAAAGAAACCAGATATTTCTACAATTCAACCCGTGATTAAATCCCAAACGGAAGTTAATTTTATACCAACAGTGCCAGTCAAAACGGACTTTTCGACCGTACTCGATACGAATACAAAAAAAACTCATTCCACGTTATCGAGTCCGATACTACAGGGTATAGTAACTCCTGTGGAAAAACCCAACACTTTAAAAACAACACAATATGAAGATTTCATAAGCGATCAAACCGGAATAAAGTTAACAACAGTTTCGACCGAACCTTACATAGCTAAATTACATTTAAATACAGAATTGGTGAGTCCGGTAAGCCGTAATTCAACCGTCCTAGAAGTGGCAACACTTCCTCCATGGTCTACCTTATCCGCGGAAGAACCAAAATACACAGTGCCTGATTACGATTATGCTCAATGGAATCAAAAAAATATATTATCAACGACATCAATTCCGGAAACGACAAAAGATATTTTTCACATAGACGATATAAAACCTAATGATATGAATAATGAAAAAAACAATTGGTATTTTGAAAATTACAATAAAACAAATTTGGAGCCTTACATAGGAATAAATATAGGTAGTAGCAATACGAGGAAAATTCTCATTTGGAAAATATTATTATTTATGTCATTCCTCCTTGTAATTCGATGAATAACATGTTGAATTTTCTTTTTAATTAAATAAATAAAACATTTTATTTTATTAAATAGCGATCGGTAGTATTATTAATAATAATTATTATTATTTTTCCTTTAATTTTCCTAATCAAATTTTCCGATGGTAAAAAAATTTTTTTATTTTTTCGAAATATTTTTATTTAAAAAAAAAAAAATGACGGTTATATTAAATAATATGTATATTATTAATTACTTATGTATATATATATATAAATATATACATACATATTTATAATAAAATAACTACAGAATCTATATAAAAATTAAAAAAAAAAAAAAATGGGAGAAAACTGGTTCTTTTTTTTTTTTGTTTTCATATATATATATAATTACATAAGAAACTACTATCCATTTTAAAAACATTTCCAATTAAAAAATTTAAACACAAAAATTAAATAAAAAAATTAAGAATTAAAAAATTGAAATTATTTTTAAACTTGTATCCCTCTCTCTCTCTCTCTCTTTTTATTGCTTGGTTATTTATTATTATTATTATTATTATTATTATTATGATAAAGAGGAATGTTTTGATAATAATTTTTGGACTACTATAATGGTTGAGATCACAGATTATTATATTCGTTATTAATGTCAGTCTATATAATAATAATTAAGAAAAATTTTTTAATAGAATTGGCATCGTGATTTATTTATTTAAAAAAAATCGATAAATCAATTTATCGATCCAAATACTAATTAAAATACTTTTTATTGAAATCGAATCGGAATATTTGACTAAAATGTTTTACTTTCTTCCATGAGTGATGATGATAATAACAATCATACATTTTTTTCATAACTCGTCATTATCCATCCATCAAATTGATTAAATAAATAAATAAATAAAAATTTTAGGGAAACAAGTTTTTTTTTTTTTTTTAATTAATTTCAATTACAAATTATATTATTATTATTATTATTATTATTATGACGTTTAAATAATAAATAAAAAATTTCTCTCCTATTTCTATTCTTTTTTGAATCTAATAAATGCATTTTTATCGAATAAATTTAAAAACCACGTTAAAAAGTAAAGCGCACTTTTTTCTTCCTCTTTTGTTTGTTTGTTTGTTGTTGTTGTTGTTTTTCAACATTTAAAAAATTAAATAATTAATCAATTACTATCAGTAACGAAAAGAAAAAAAAAAAAAAAATTTCTCCCATAACACAAAACAAAAAAAAAAATCAAAAATTGATTTCCCCAAATTTTTTTTTCTTTTTATAAAGTCTAAATTTTTTTTATATATTTTTTATTTTATTAAATACACAAAAGCATATAAAAATTTTATTATTATTATTATTATCATTATCATTATTATTTATTTTTAAAAACATTTTTTTTTTTTTATTTTTTTAATTTATTTTATAATAACTTATATAAAAATTGTTTACACTTAATTCTCTTTTCACAATTATTATTAATAATAATATATTATCATTACTCATTTATTTATTTATTTAATAAAAAAAAGCAACCCTTACAGTAGTAAGTAATAGTAATAATAATAATAATATTAATAATAATAATAATAAATTTAAATAAGAAGTCTTTTTTTTTCTTTCTTATCTTTTATCTAAATGATAATTTTTTAAATAATAGATAAAATAAGAAATTATAATCAATTTTTTTCATATGGTCGTCTATTTATTACGGTAATAAATAATAATAATAATTTTTTTTCTGTATATATATATAATATATATATATATATATATATATATATATATCGCTTATATCACATAAATAATATTATAACTAAAAATAATAAAATTTTATTTAAAATAAAAAAAAAAAAAAAAAAAAATAGAAAAATAGCGAAACGAAATCGTTACAAAATAGCGTATAAAAAAAAAAAAAAAAAAAAATTTTCTTTATCAAACGTTATAAATTAAAATAATAATAATAATAATTATTTTTTTTTTGTTTAAAACCTAAGTAATACAGGTAATCGAAGAAAAAAAGAAAAAAAAAAGAAAAAAAGAAAAATGTCAAAGGTCAGGTTGAATTTAATTAATTTTTTAACTTACACGTTGATGATTAAAAAAATTTTCATCGTTTTGACAATTAAAAAATCATCCTATCGATTATTATTATTATTATTATTATTACCATTATTATTATCATCATTATTATAATATTATATGAAAAAAAATGCCTATTTATTATTATTATTATTATGAGATCAATTTAAAAAAAAAAAAAAAAATTAAAATTAAAATAATAATAATTATAGAAAAAAATTAATCGAATGTTTCCATCCATTGTAAAAACGAATCCTTTGGTGAATTAAACAAAAAAATCAATCAATCAATCACCGTTTTTATTAATTAATAATAAGTCGACTGATGATGATAACGTTTATAAAAATTAAATTCAACCTTACAAAAAAAAAATAATAAAATTTTTTTCTTTTTTTTTTTTTTCTTTCTATTTTTTTACCTGATATTTTGTATAAAGTTTTCATTTATTTATTTATTTATTTATATACAAAGTATAAACGAATACGAATGGAAAGATATGTCCATAATCATCATCATCATTATATATATATTCAAATCGATTCACTTCGCAAAAATTAATAATAATAATAATAATAATAATAATAATAATAATAATAATAATAATAATAATAATGAAAATGAAACAAACGAAAATCATCAAAACATTTACAAGCAATTATCATTACAAATATTTAATATTATTTTCCACAGACTTATCCATTATTAATAACCTACCAAAAATCTACCGAAAAAAAAAATAATAATAATAATAAAATTTTTTTTTCCTTCTTTTTTTTCTTTCCCCCGCCCCCCACTCCTCCCATTTCCACTCCCACTCCCCTCCCCTTCACTTCCCTCTTTCAAGCTATTTGTAATTCATAATACATACGTACATATATATATATATATATATATATATATATATATATATATGTAATTTTCCATACATGAGTTTTAATAATTTTTTATTAGTCAAAAAAAATTTTTTTTTCTTTTCTTTTCTTTTCTCTCTTCTTAGGGAATCGTTATGAAATCCATGACTTATACGTTACGAAATAATAATAATAATAATAATCATAATCATAATAATAATAAAGTAAAAAAATTATTTTTGGTCGGTGGAAACGAAAAAATTTCATTCCTTAAAAAAAAAAAGGGGGGGGGATGTTTATTTCTTCGGGTAATTAAAATAGGAATTGTTTTAAGGCTCACGTCGAACCCTATTTCGAGGAGCGCACGTGCGTACACGTGTACGTACATGTCCGCGCTTTTTTTTCTCTTAATAAATCCGAAAAAAAAAAAAAAATAATGATAATTAAAAATGTCCTTTTTTTTTTTTTTTTTAATTCACGTGCGTTTCGATGCTTTTGCCAAAATTTTATTCGATAGTAATTTCCATTATCTACGAATGCCGTCTAATTTTATGGCTGAAAAAAAAAAAAAAAAAAAAAAATATTTTATATAATTTTCACACTTCCGCCTCATTTTCACACTTTTTCTCTCTCTCTCTCTCTCTCTTTCCCCCCTTTCATCCCCCAACTTCGGATCGCCAAAAATGTCGTTGCGGATTATTCCGACGACCACCGTAACCGACACCGATAAATATCGTTTTTACCATCGTAGTATTTATTAAGCCTTATCGATATTTTATATTTTTTGCTCGGTTTTAAAATTACCACAACGTGATAAACTAATAATAATAGGCCTGATAAAAGAGTCGCCAATCAAAAATATAAATTCCCACCCAAATAATTCCACGCCTTAAAAATGAGAGAGAAAAAAAAAATGGCTCGGGATGCGTGTGTGTTCACGCGTGACGGTTCTAGTATTTTCCGGTCATTAGAGAGAGTTTTCCCCAAACGCACACGCGTTCATGCATTTGGTATAGTATTGGTGTTTCAACGCGGTTGAGACAACACACCTGCATGCGCAACCAATGAACCACTGCCTGGATGATATGGTCCAGTAGTAAGTAATCTAGAAAAACAAATATAAAAAAAAAAAAAAACTCACCGTCTATGATTTCCATTTTCATTTTTTGAAATTCTCGTCTAATTTCTTTCAATATTTCTTGTTTGAACAATTCGAGATCTTGAGATGATATTCCGACGTTGTTCAATTCCTCGCACAAACCGTTCACGTTCGCTTTGTTTGAATATTCGTCTGACGTCGCATCAGGTCCGAATTTTTTCTTTATAGATTTCGGCGATTCGTCTCCGGTGCTACTTCCGAAATTTGTTAGTTTAATATCTACTTTGTTTTCGTTTATTACTTTTTTTTCTTGATGAGAATTTCCAGTTTCCTGTTGAGTGTACGGGTGCGTGTTTTATAATTAACGGTTAATTACTTCCGATTAGAATTAAATTTTAATTTTTTTTTTAATTACTCTTTTATGACTACTCACCTCATCGTTGAGATCCTTCTTTTCCGCGGCGGCCCTTCGCCGAGCCAATGTTTTCGCCATTTCGTCCATCATACTAGCCATAGAACCCATTCCGCCACGTCCTAAAGTCCCGTAATTACTTCCACCGCTGCTTGTACTTGAACCACTGTTTTCGGCGGATTGCTAATACACGCACACACACACACCCACACGAAATATATTTACATTATTACCGCAGATAAAATTTTTTAATTACATTTTTAAATAATTTTGTTTTTACCCTACCTTGGTGGTGCTTCCAAGAGTATTCGATCCATTATTATTAATTCTTCGTAATCTGGCAGATTGAATTTGAGCAGCTAAAGAATTACTATCGTGTCCGTCGGATGATGACGATCTTGGCATATTAGGAGGTGGCGGGGGTGGAGGAGGAGCGCTTTGAACCTGAGCTGGTTGTACCGAAGGAACATTATTAATCCCTCCTCCTCCTCCTCCCCAAACTGGTGGTGCAGGGGGTGCCGGCGGAGCTCCGACAGGTTGACAAGGAGAAGCTAAAGGTGTTAGCTGAGGTGGTTGCGGAGCGGGAGGTGCCGACGATGTACGATGATGTCCCTGCGAACCCTGAGATCCCACAGCGGCATTCGGACTTTCAACTGACAAAAAAAAAAAAAAAATTTTAAATTATCACGTGTAATAATAATAATAAAAAAATTCAATTAAATTACGACGCCACTCACTTAATTGAGCTTGTGACACGCGTCGCTCCATGCAGGGTACTTCATCTCTTTGATTCATCCTGCTGTAACAAAAAAAAAATTACAAGTTCTTATAAAGAATTCAATTTACATTTAAATTTAAGTTTTTTTTTTGTTGTTGCGAAACAAAATAAAATATGATTAAAAATAAATTTTCTGGTGTGAATTTTAAATGTCTGTTTTGTTTCAAATTTAATTTAAACTTTTCAGCGTGTATACGAACATTCAGTTCGCTAATTCAAAAAAACTTAAATTTATTCCACGCAATCCACCACTCGGCAAAAAAAAAAAGAAAAAAGGAAAAGTGGAAAAAAAAACTAATACTACTTTTCGTGAATCATTCATTCATATACGATCGAAAACAAAATTTTAATTCGAATAATTTCTTCCGAATAAACCGGATGATAAACTTCAATTCCATAATTTGCAATACAATCAATCCATCAATCAATGAGGCGTGACATAAATAAAAAAAAAACCGTAGTAGCAAATTAATGGAGGAAAAAAAAAAAAAAAAAAAACTCGTACCTGTATTCGACTTCCTCTTCGTTAGTTTGACCGTTGACATTATATGCGTTTGTGTAGTAAACTTGTTGGTTAATTGAAATAACTGGAGCCGGAGCAGCAGCCGGCATGCGATTTATGATATTACTAAGAGTCTGGAAAAACAAAAAAAAAAAAAAAGTCGAAATTATTTACGAGCGTAAAATTGGAGAGTACTTACACTTACAACTTTTTTGCTGTTTTCTTTCTTTGCCCCCCCCCCAAAAAAAAAAAAAAAAAAAAAAAATAAAAATTTTTTTTTATTTAAATAATAAATTTCGTAACGCGATTAATTTGAAAACCTTTCACGTTTATTAAAAATCGTTTTTGCCCTTTGACTCGTAATTACTTTTCAATCGAATGGAAAATTCAGGTTAACGGTTTTTCTCTAGAGAAATAATGTGATTTTTTTTTTTTTTTTTTTACGATCGCTGATGAAAAGGTATCAAACAAATATTTATGTCCTTTTTATCCTTTTTATCCTTTTTTTCTTCCTTTCCTTTCTTTTTTTTTAAAGAAAATCACGCACGTGTTATTGATTCGATTTCTTTTTTTTTTCCCCCTTCCCCCCCAACCTCGTGTGTCCAAACAATGGTGTTCAAGGTCCGGTCACGGGTTTTCGGACAAAAATTGACAATATTTAAATAACAATTGTAGGGATGGGTCTTCTCTTTTATTTATTTATTTTTTTTTAACAAAAAATTCTATTCTTAAACTTTTTTTCTGGTATGTATCGGTTTTTAAATTATTATTTTTTTTCTAAAACTTTTTAATAGAAAATTTGAAAAAATAAAAGTTTAAATAAAAAAAAACAATTCGAAAAATGTTGCATGATGACGAATTATTTATTAGTTTTCCCGAGTTTAAAAACAAAAAATTCGTTGCAACAAAAAAAAAAAAAAGGATTCGTTTTAAAACATTTAAAATCACACGCGAAACATTAATTCCGTGTCCGCCGCAAAACAATTTTTAAAAACACGAGTTTTTTCCAACGGGTTTTTTTCTTTTTTTATTGAAATAAATGGATTTGCGAGTACTCACATCTAAGGATAAAAACATGGCTTTAGCAAAGGCATCGGCATCTTCTTTACTGCTAAAATTTAATCCGTAAACTTGTTTGCTGTCTCGCCACTGGTGAAACGTTGCCGTCGCCTGATTATATTTCAAACCTTTGGATATGGCGCAGTTAATGACGACTTCGTGGTCGTGAAGTTTTCTTCCGACGACTCGAAAGGTATTGTTCACGGTGTGATGATAAATCTGAACTTTTGATAAACCCGAAGAAGTACCAGAGGGAATCCATTTCTTCGTCGTGTCATCGTATATCATAACGGACGCCCGCGCCGACGCTATGCTTAGCTCACTGTAAAAAAATATTAACAATTATTTGGTTTAATTTTTAAAAAAAAACTATTTATCGAGAGAAAGAGAAGTGAGAGGAGAGAGAGAGAGAGAAAAAAAACTAATAAAAAGTACACACACACACACACAATACAAGCTTGTGAAACCAAGAAGGGGGCCAAACAAAAATAAGTTTAGTCATTCTATTACAGGGTTTTTCCCCCCCTTTGGCCTCAATGCGATCGGATCACCAAAATTAGAAAGTCAGATCATCAGGAAGTTGTTGATTTCTTTTAAAAATTTCTTCATGATGGTATTTTTTTGTTTTTTTAAGAAGATAAAAATATCTGACGACATTGGTACGCCCTTCTCTCTCTCTCTCTTACTTTTTCGTTGAAACATTATTAATTGATATCAATTACGTTGAATTTTTTAAACAAGACGATCGTTTTCATTTCAATAAATTTTTAATTGCTTTTAACGCACATTCATTTGTTAATTGCAACAACAACAACAACAGTTTTTATTTTAACAAAAAAAACAAAAATTAAAAACTTTCTTTTAATATTGACGAGAATTTTCGTGGGGAGGGAGAGAGAGAGAGAGAGAATTTATTAGAGCAGACATCTTGTATTATATATTATGACGATGATGTTTTTATATACCTATTATCAAAAAAATTTACATACTTTTTAGGGGAGAAAGTGTTCGATGCCATTAAATCGAAGAAGAACTTTATATCGAAATAAAAAATTAATCCGGAATCAGAAAGTCAAAGCGTTGGAGGAGAACTCAATAATATCAATTATTGTAAAATGCGGTCAATATTACAAAATGAAAATTATCGATCGTTTCATCTGTCAATCATTTAAAAAAGAAATTCAAAAAATCAATATTTCTTTTTTTTTTTTTTTTGACAATTAATCAAAGTAATAATTCTCCTCCTCGTATTTAACACAGCGGATCGAAAATAAATTTAAAAAAAAAAAGATTTAGAGGACAACAATTAATATTCCATGTTTGTCCAGGGTAGGAAACTTATTGCCAACTTAATTACAACATTAAAATTATTTCATCACAATTATTTGCTCAACAAAAAAAAGAGTAAAAGGAAAATTCGATTTTTCTCTCTTTTTTTTTGTTTTTCTTCCGGAAACCGTTCGTTCGTTTTGATTTTATATTAAAAAATTTTCCGGTGTTTGATATTCTACCGACCTTGTGTTAACCAATGTTGAAATCTGGTCTCCAATCAACATCTTGCTCTTCCTCGGGCTAAATACAAGTTTTATTTCTGGATTTCTGAGCCAAACATTTTTTTTCCCGAAACTTTGTTTTTTATTATTATTATCAATATTTATTTTTTTTTTAATTTCTCGAGAATTCTGGATTTTAAATGGATGACGAATATATAAAATTTAAAGAGAATTTTTTTTTTTTTTTTTTACTTATCACCATCTTTTTAAAAAATTACGTAACGCGAAGCAACGTGTACAAACGTAAAACGTACAATCAACCTGAAAATGCTGTTTAATAAATAAAAAAAAAAAAAAAAAAAAACTTGTGCCTTCGACAAAAAAAAAAGTTTCTCCGATTCGAATTAATTATTATTCTTCATTTAAAATCCATTAAATTTACAAAAATGGCCATTTATTGGCTTTAATCCATTCGACGATATAATTGGGTATAATAATGCAATGAACAAACGGATATATTGTTCCAATATAAAATATTTCAAATTAAATTATCCCTTAGCCTAACTAAAATCAAATAAAAAAAAAAAAAAATTGCAAACCAATACGAAAAAAAAAAAAAAAATTAGGAAATGAAAAAAGGGACATTGAACACAATCACAATCAGAACAGTGACCTTTTATCAATTATCAAAATAATCAACAACACACGGTTTTTTTTTGGAAAATATCCCCGATTAAAATTATTAAAAAAAAAAAATTTCACCATTTTTGTTTTTATTACTTACATCATTTTTAATACTTTAAATAAATGTATAAATAATTTTTTTTTTTTTTTCCTCAAGAAAATTTAACACTTTTAAGGCACAAAATTTACAAATAATTTTCCTATTTGATTATCATCACATTCGCGAAACGATAAATAAAAATGAAAATAAAAAAACGAGAAAACAAAACGAAACAAAACAAAACAAAAAAAAAGAATACGAAACGATATTTACGATATTACAATCACTCACGGCATAACTTATCTAAAACCACGTTCTTAGTGTGACTCACGACCACTCACTACGATTTGAAGGAGTCATACAAACGGGACAGGAAGGGTGACTACTAACTTTTGCGATACCAGCGCTCTTCCATCTTTATAAAATCTTTATTTCCACGACTCGACTTTTTTATTTCGAAATCCAAGACACTTGATGATGCCAGAGAACATTGTTTGTAAACAAAGAATTGATTCTTTCACATGGATTATAAGAATACGTACGTACGTAAGTTCGCACGCGAGCACACGCACACGCACACTCTCTCACTCCTCACGCACTTATTTCGTATATAAAGTTATTATATAAATAGGTGACCAGTTCCTTTTTTTTTCAATCGATTCATCCTTCTTATTTTGACAGGAAGTAATCGTATATTTATTTTATTGTGTTGCATTTCTTCTAACGGAAACGACGGAATTCTCTTCATCCGGAAATTTTTTTTTTTTTTTTTTTCTCAAACGGAATTCTATGCCACAAATTTAATGACTATAAAAATAAAAACGCCTCGTTTTTCTAGGCCGCTTTAAAATTTTTTTTATATCAAGATCGAGTTCTTTGAAATGCGTTTATAAAAAAAAAAATTTTATTATTTCTTTTTTTTTTACAAACAAATACGAGTATTTGTACCATTCAAGGCTCGCGTGTGACATTTTCTCCTCATTTATGTAAGTACCCGGCAAACGTAGTGTTGATTTCAACTTTTATTAGAATCCGCTGATGATGACGTAAAAATAAATAAATATTAATTGCAGAATAACCCCGGATGATGATGATGATGAAGATTATTTGAAATTTTCCGCATTTTCAAGAAAAAAAAAAAAAAAAAAGTCATCTCGATCGCTAAATATATATCTAAAATCTTATTATCAGTAATCTTATCTTTCATCGGGTCACCAGAAACTAGTTTTTTTTCCCCATTCGATTGACGTTCTTTCGAGAGAGAGAAAAAATTTTACACATCAATTGCAGGCTAATCTTTTTTTAATTTAATTTTTTTTTCTTCTCATTATTATTATTAAAAAATATTTTTCGACGTATTCGACCATTTCCTTTCCGACGATCAATCACGAAATTTGTTTACATCTGTCGTCTGTCATCTTTCTCTTACTTTAAAAACAACAAACAGTTATCTTCCGGAACGTTTACGTCCCGCGAGTTTGTATACATACATAAATTTAAAAAAGTTTCTTAATTGCTCGACGTTGTAACTACAACTACAAACGTTCGCCGCCAAATCATATGTTTCGAAAATGAAATTATTTCGGCCATTTTGGCAAAGTGACAAAGTCTCCATTGCAAAAATTTTCCCGTTGTTGGAAAATCGATTAGAAATTTTCTTCATCTTTTAACTTTTTCTTCTAATCTTCGTATAAAAAAAAAAAAAACATTAATTTTCTTTTTGTGTGTTTCAAAACTTGTTTTTTATTTTTTTCTTTAATAAATCAAAAAAGGTGAAGTTTTTTTCTTTTTCTTTCTACACGCAGGAAAAGTAAAAAAGTGCATATTCAGACATTTAATAGTTACGCGCGCCAACTTACATATTTAGTCGGACAACGATTATTTTATGTACTTTAAGAATTAAGTCAAATACTGACCTCGAAAGATTTTCAAACGGCTTTTTTATCTTTTTCCTTTCCTCTTTTTTTTTTTAGCGAAAGGAATTTATTATCCTCGAGGAAGGAAGTTGTATTGAAAAGGCAACACACGATGACCAAAAGTTACCTACCCGGTTATGGTAAACACACACAATGGATGATTGAAAGTAAAAACAAATTAAAAAAAGTGAATTTTAAACATGATTCCAACTCATTTATTATGACTTTACCATATTTTGTAAGACGACGAAAGGAACAAAGAGCGCGAATTTATGGCAAGAAGAGAGAAAGAACCTTGATTTTAAAATTATTATCATTAAAAAAAATAAAATAAAAAAAAGTTAGAAAGTCTTCCCATGTAAATTTATTAACGAACCTTTAAAACGAACATTTTATTTATTATTATTATTTTTTATTTTTTAAATCGGAACAGTTTTTCACGACGCGGATTTTAAAAAAATTGTCTTTCACCCAAAACGTGTTTATTATTATTTAAAATAACGGAGTAAATTCATATTTTTTTTTTTTTACAATAATTTATATATGTTACAATTATTATAAAAATAATAATAAATAACAAATTTTTCACGAAATAAATAAATAAATAAAAACGAATTAAAATAAAATTTATGATGTGTAAAAAAATTTCTCGAACGTCGACGTTTTGTCGTGCTGCGAAAAAAAAACATGGCGTTTAAATAAAACGACGATATCGAAACGAATTATTTATTAAAAATCTTGAATCGGACTTTCAACGATAAACCCTTTCCCTCCCCCTCCACCCCCGCAAAAAAAATCAATTAATAAAAATATACCGGAAGGATTAGTTATTTTAATTTCTCAAATTTCATTTTACGATTTACGACGAAGGAATTTACTTTCGAAAAAAAAAAAAAAAAAAACTAAAATTATTTATTTGTTTTATTTACATTTAAAGAGAGAGATAAATTTTCGCGTTCATTTCCGTTAAATTTTTTTTTTTTTTTTTGTCCGACTTTTTACGCGGTTTCCTGACACAAAACGACACACATAAATATCATGTGATTGCGGTTTCGTGTTAAAAACCTTTTCATCATACTCGAATTTCAAAGAGTTCAAAAGAAAAAAAAAAAATTTATAAATAAAATATTTCATCAATTGGTTTCTCTACGATTTCTTTAAAGAAAAAAAAAAAAAAATTAACAAAACGACAAACGGAAGCAATAAACAAACAAACGAACAAACAAACGACGATACATTTTATAAAATTCAATCGACAAATAAAAATTAAAAAAAAGTTGTTGATTGATTGATAAACTGACAACAATTATTCATCCATGTCTTTTTAAAATGTTTTATTATTGGAATGGTTAACACACAAAAAAAAAAAAAAAATCAGTGGAAACGTTTTTTAAAAAACCGTTTGTCAAGAAAGCCTATTAAGAGAATTTGAAAAATACTAATAATAATAATAATAACAAAACTCGATCCAAATGATTTTTAAACATTTCCAGTGTCAAGTTTTGTAAAACATTTCCACAAAGTTTGGGTTTGTTTTTAAATAGAAAAAGAAGAAGAAAAAAAAAATTCATTGTGAAAATAAAAACAACGCAAACGATTCATTTTCGAATAATTAATAATAATATTACATTTGACACTCTCCGGGAACACATTCGAAATTATTCTAGAAAAAAAAAACAAAATTTGACATGAATGAAAAGAAAAAAAAAATTAAACTGGGACAAGGGAACCCGGTTTTTTCTTTCTTCCAAATTTTCCGACAAAAGACAATATTTCTAAATTGAATGCGATTTACACGAAAATAATAACAATAATAATAAACAAATAAATAAAATAAGAAATACATTCTGGGACCGTCACTGATGATTAACACATAATTTTATTTAAAAAAAAAATATTTATTCAAAAAAAATATTCACGTCGATTTGTGAATACCTGTTCACAACCACCACCGCCATTTTTTTTTTTTTTTTGAAATCTTCATTATTTTGTTTTTTTTTTTTTAATACGTTTCATCCGCGTTCATACCCCCAATCGGTTTTAACAACGATTTATCAGCGGGAGATTTCTATTCTTCTTCTACTCCTTATTTTTTTTTTTTATCTCATCAAGCTCGAACGTCTTTTTTTTTTTTTAACACTTCCCCCTATAAACGTAATAAAATAATTAACTTGGCCCTGTGGGCATTAGATTACAGTTCTTCGACTTATGAGTTCAAATATGACGTTTCAAACAAAAACAAATTGATTGACATTATGTGCCTTACCAATGTTATCGAAATGTTTTTAACATATCGCAACAAAACAAAACACGTTCGTTCTTCTCTCTTAAATCCGATCGACCCTGAATATACCGTGGTGGGAACCGATAAAAACAAAACAATTTTTTTTCTCGAAACAACGTATAAAATAAATATGGCGGGTCTATATTCGAAATAAATGCAATTTTAATTTCTGACCTCGTTAACTTTTCAATTTTTTATTTAAAACAAAAAGAAAAAAAAAAAAAGAAAACAAGAAAGAAAAAGAAAATTTTTCTTTTTCGACTTTCCGTCTCAAGGAAACGGTATAACCTTCAAAATCATAATCGATAAATGGGCGTAAACAACAAATCAATTTGGTAGCATTGACGGAAAAATCTAACAAGGGTGAAAATCGAACGAAAGAAAGGTAAAACAAAATGACAAACAAACAAACAAACAACGACAACAAACACAACTTCAACAAACTCTTATTTAAGGTTTGATCTCAATTCAGTTTTGCAAAAAAAAAAAAAAAATTCCAGTAGGCAATGACCGAGTCGTTATTTACAAAAGATCCGTGTGAAAATACCCCCCATTCCCCCCGTAAAAAGGATTAAACGCGAACGAGTCGTGAGTTTTCGATGTAGAGAAACGTTCAGAATTTTTAAAAGTAATAATAATAATAATAATCGTCAATAAATTTTTATTAATTGCAAAAACTACAATTTCATTCCGTTTCTAATAGAGTGGTGTTCAGCAACGGGGGGAAACGAAAAAAAAATCGAACGAACAACCAGATATATGTATTTTTTTTTTCTCTCTTTCATTCTTTTAAAACATTCTTCTGAATAAGGAAGTCATTATTTTAAACAAAATAATAATAATAATAATAATAATAATAATAATAATAATAATAATATCTATGCGAACGTGAATACTATAAATAGAAAGAGAGAGAGAAAAAAAATGAATTTTTATTAATGAGAGGAGGATTTTTTTATTTTCCAATTACGTACGCACTCGTGATCGTGTCCGACTTGGAAACATTTTAGAATTTTTCCAGTGAAAAGAGAGTTTATTGATATTTTAATTCAACAAAAATGATTTTCTTTTTAATTTATAGAAAGACATTATTAACGTTTTTTTTTGACCACGCGGGGTAAATATTTTCAAGCCTACTTTTTTTCATATTTTTTTTTTTAGGGGTTATATTAATGTTATAAATCATTTTCTTTCTTTTAATTCTCCTTAAAATTAAATCCCTTTCATTTTTTCCCTTCCATGCCTGCCTGCCTGCTTCTCTCTCTCTCTCTTTTTCTTTCCCTTCGACTTTGTTTTTGGTCTTCTTAAATTAAAATTACTATGAACTATGAGATCCCACTATTCAGCCCACGATTGTCTCGTCGTCGTGCCTTCTGGCAAATATTTTTTCCGTGGTGAACTTCACGTCCTTCGTTCGTTATCATCCTCTTTCGAACAAAGTCGAGCATAATTCAATTTTTCTTAATTTTCTAAAAGACTTTTAATTTTTAAATTGAAATTTCCGTTTTTTTCTTTTTTTTTTTCTCACAATTCTCGAAACGAATGAAAACTAAAAATCTCTTCCTTTGCCGAGAATGTTATTTAAACAAACGAAAACGATAAAAAAAGTAAAATAGAAATAAAAATGGTCCGTTTCAGCTTTATGATTCTTTTCCTTGTGCGTGCGTGTGTGTATGTGCGTTTACCCCCAGAGTAATCAATGCACCATATTTAATCCCAAATGGATTATTACACCACGCCCTCTTTTTCATTAAATTTTTTATTTTTTCTTTCATTTATTCTTTTTCAAAAGAAAATTTTGTTTTTACCACAATCAAAACTTTCTTAAAGTCCAATTTAAGTCGGATTAAAATTGTATTGAATTAAAATGTAAACAACGTAAAAAAAATATAAAAAAACCAAAAGACAAATTATGAAGGTTTCGACGAGACGAAAAAAAAAAAGTCAATGGCATCCATGTGAAAAATCATTTTGAGAAATTTCAAATAAAAGAAAATACAAACGAACGCAAATTTTTAATTTTTAAGTTAACTTCAGGGAAGATAAAAAAAAAAAAAGCGGAAGGAAAAAACGCTTCGTAAATACTTGTAAAAATTTTAAATGTTTCCCCATCCCCCCTCCCCCCACGAAACTCAGAGTTATGAAAAAAAAGGAAGAAACGAGGCATTAATAATAATAATAATAATAATAAATTATAGATCTTAGAACCATTAGCACGAAATAAAACAAAACTAGGTAAGAGAAATGACGGCGTAAAAATTTTCAAACCAAACAAAAAAAAGACGAAAAAATTCAGGTTTTACACATTAAAACATTTAGACTCTCAGATTTCCTCCATTTTTTTTTTTTTTTTACAAAAAAAAAAAGGAAAAAATTAGTCCTTAAGCTGCGATTATTACACACTTTAATTTTTTTTTTTTTTTTCTGAAACGTTTTGGTTAGACTTCAATTACGCCCTTTCAATTTTTTTTTTTATTTTTCTCATCAGAGAAAGAGAGAGATAAAAACAGAGAGAGAGAGAGAGAAACTTACAAAAGAAATACCTATGTAATTACTTAATTCTTTTTATTCATCAGTTTAATGGCGTAAATTTAAACTAATGTTACAAAAAAAAAAAAGAAAAAAAATTTTTTTTTTACTTCTTTATCGTCCGAAAACATGGAAAATAATAATAATAATAATAATAATGCTGCGGCCAAGAGTAAGTAGCATGTTTTTAAATATACATTGTTTTTAAATCTATTGTTATGAAACGTCATTTATTTATTAAAAAAAACTACTCTTTGTGGTCTTTTTATTTTAAATCAACCATTTTTTTCCCCCATGTTTCGTGAGCAAATATTTTCCCTCCCCCCCCCCCGCTAAAAGGTTGGCAAACAATTTTTTTGTTTTATTCGCAACCATTTCAACCCTATTTACTGATGCTTTATTTTAAATATCGCGATCGAAATTCATATCAATTGTTTGTCTATCGGCAAACAGATAAGATATAAAATGTTTTTCTTTTTTTTTTTTTGACGCACAAAACGTTAAAATTGTTATTTTCCATATTGAAAAAAAAAAAAAAAAAAAAAAATCAAAAATTACAGTAATTTATGGTGAATGTCACACGTATCAGAAATATTAATAGATATAAAATGGAAGGACGAAGAGAAAGATTATGTCAAAAAAAAAAAAGGAAAAAAGTTTTTATAATTAACTTATAAAAGCTTTTTTGTAAGAATTCAGCCACCACAATGTCTCCTTCCTTCCTTCCTTCCTTTTTTTTTAACCTCTCCGATCTGAGACACTCTTTACAAATATGTAATTATGATTACCTTATTTTATCTCTTTCCAACAAAAATGTCAACCGTTACGAAATGAAAAAAAAAAAAAAATCAAAAGAGAGGCTAATGACCGATTCAATTTGGTATAACAATGAAATTTAAATTCTCGAACAGAAAGAAGAAAAAAAAAAAAAAGTAAGAAAAGAAAACTAAAAAGAAAGAAAGAAAGAACGTCCTGTGTACGCGTGTGTGTGTTTTGTCTGTATAATAAAGTGTTTCTTTTACTCTCTTTTTGTCTCTGTCTCTCTCTCTCTCTCTCTCAAATCATTTGTTTCCACATGAACTGACATTGACTCTGCCAAAACAATTAAATTTCTCGTGAATGTAAAGAAAACCAGACGACGACTCCGGACTACGAAAACTATTTATAGAAGGTTGATTAGTTTGCACCTGAAAATTCCTAATAATTATGGACGAAGAAGTTTTCAAATTGTTATTGTTCGACAGTAGACGAGAATCTTTAAACGTTTGATTAGACTTCTCACTTTTTTTTTTCTTCCCTTCCACCGTTATTACCAACAACAAAAATATTTTTTCGTCTAATTAGTATGAGAAAATTTTTTTCTTTTTATTTTTCTCAAATTTTTCAAAAAACTAGATGACTTTTTTTTTGTTTTATTTTTTAATAACAAAAGTTTAAATTGTATGACGAAACGTAAGTAAAACAATTGCTCCTACGTAATATTGTATACATAAAAAAAAAATGAGCAAGATTTCAATTTAACCAGATAGCAATAATAATAACGATGATAAAAGATAAAAAAGACAAATATCAAGGTACAAAGGCAAATGTAATTAAATAAATAAATAATAATAAAAAAACAACAACAACAAATAAAAAATTTTTTTTTCAATATTGTGAAACGTGTAATGAGCGAAAGAGTTAATTAATTAATTTACTTAATGAGCATTATTGATGCTCTTTTCCAACATAAATTCCAGAAGGCAAGTACTTAATTTCTCATTGTCACATAACATATTGATAAAGGTCGGACAAACCCCAAGTCGAACACACGCTAGTTCCAACGCAAATAATTTAGAATATACAATATATTCACAAATATAAATCAAATCGTTCGGCCCTCGATTATTTCTACAACATATGCACTCACATGAGGTGGGGGGGATGATGACAAATTTAAAAAGATTAAAAAAAAAATGAAAAAAAAAATTCAAAAATCGCTTGAATTATTCCGGGAATTTCCGGTCAACAATCAACGCATTGTATATAATGAATGAAACTATTTCAAAGGCAAAAAAAAAAAGTTTTTTTAGGTGCTTCAAAGGGATCGATATTACTAATAGTATATGCGTCACAGAAATTTCCAAAGAATTAAACAAATAAAATTTCATCGTAAAATGAACAGAAAGAAAAAAAGAAAGAAAGAAAGATAGATAGAAAAAAAAATTTCTTTTTACAGCATCATTACGAAAATAAAAAACAAAATAACCAGAAGTAAATAGATAAACGTTAAGTCTACTAAAAAAAAAAAAAAGATGACAAAGTCTACAAAATTTATTCCTTTACTTTTTTTTTAAAAAAAATTATTTTTTCAAGACTATTTCATCAGGGTGTGTCAAGGCGTTACGTGACTAACATTGATTTCTATTTGATGATAACTTATTGAGAAATAAAAAAACCAGTCGCTATCTATCACAACAACAACTTATTTATAAATAATTTACGCAGAATATAAACATTTAAAAAAAAATTAATATATATAATTTCGATTAGAATAAAAGACGACGAGAAGAAAAAATACAAAAAAAACCGGTCACCAATTTTCGAATAAATTAAATTATACATGAATAAAATTAATAATAATAACAACAACAACAATGATAATAATAATAATAATAATAATAATAATAATAATAATAATAATAATAATGACAAAACATAAATTTTATGACGTAAATTTTATATAACAATTTGATTTGATAAAATCACCGCAACGCCATTAAACCGAATTTATTTTTTTTTTTGAATTTTGTGATAAGGTAACACAGTCATCGTTTTTGAAAATAGTAATAATAATAATAATAATGTTTATTTACGACGATACGAAAAAAAATTTTCTTTCAATTTTTTTTAAAAATCGAAACAAAAAAAAAAAAGTTGAAATTTTTCTTATATAAAACTTTTCATAATTTAAAACTTTTGCATTTAAAACTGACCTAAAAAAAAAATTATTAAAGGTATTTACGTGAGCCTAAATGATTGAATAATACAAATAATGCAATAGCAAATCGCAAAAAAAAACTTTCTAATTATTAGGACAAAAAAAAAATGAAGAATCATTGAAATCTACTTTGTCAGCAACGTCATAAGGAAGAACAACAACAACAACCCGACTTTTATTATTATTATTATTATTATTATTATTATTATTTGCGCTCTCTTATAGTTGTAACAAATTATGTTTTTTGTTTATGTTTGTTACGCTATTAACCAATAGGAAAAAATTGCCCACTCGTCGTTGTCTGCCCTTCATTATTATTATTATTATTATTGTCATTTAAAAAAAAAAAAAAATTCATCTGTGAAACCCAAACGATGCCTACGCTAAAAAAAAATTACCAATTAAATTTTTTTTTTTTTTTTTTTAAATAAAAAAAATTCAAGACGGATGAAAAACCGCGTTTTATAGATTATAATTTTCTTAACAACATGCACGCATTATTTGACGTTTACTTTTTTTTTATGTTTTACGACAGCAAAATTATAAAACTTTCGGTAAAAATTATAAAAACTCATTACTCATTTTTTATGCTTTAACATTATAGTAGAAAGCTATTAATTACAAAAAGAAAAAGGAGAATTAAAAAGTAAAAAAAAATCAAAAAAAAATCAATAAGTTATGAAAATTAAATTAAAAATAGAAGAAAATTGCAACTAAAAAAAAAACAGAAGGAAAACATAATAAAATGTTTTCAACGTGTCAGAGAACGAGAAAATTTAAAATTTACACATTTTTAATTGCATTTACAATTTATTATGTATACTAATGAGATCACGTTTTTTTAAATGTATTTAATTTTTGACAATTTATTCTTTATTTATGAGTTTTTTTTTCTTTTTCTTATACGAATTTAATTCCTAATTATTTCATTAGTAAATTTTTGAAAAAAAAAAAAAAAAAAAAAAACACGACTTTTTATTTATAAAAACGAAAATAGATTTTATTTGTTTACTTTATTTTTCTTAAAGTCAACAACCGCATGTAATTGAATCCCCCATGAGAAAATATATACCTTTGAGATTTAATTTAATATAACGCCATCAATTCAATAAAAAAAATTTAAAAATTTGTTTATATCAATTTCAACACAATTTTATAAAAACACACAAAGACACACACACACACACGCACACACACAAATTTATAAGCTATACTCATATAAATTATTAAAATCTTATATTAAACTTATGTAACAAATTCGTTAATTGAACTCAAAAAATTGAAAACCAAATTTAAATTTTCGATTAATTTTTAAAATAAATTTTGTAAAGCATCAAAACTATTTTATAAAATATACATTAAATTAATGTCAATTTAATTATAAATGCATTTTTTATAAAATTAGATTTCAAAAGTTAAATACTATCAAATAATTGTTACAAAAGATCATTACTCGAATAAATTTGCCAAAACTTAAAATTTTTTTGTTTTTTTTTTTAAATTTTAATATTCAAAAAAGTGCAATACATAACTTGAAAAATGTTAAAACTGTTTTAAGTTGAAAATAAAATACTAATGAAAATGAAAAAGTCAAAATCAATTAAGTTATTGTTAATTAGAACTCAATACTTTCGAGAACAATGTGTGGCCATGTAATGAATAATGTTTAATTTTAATTTTCATTGACAATTATATTAAAATTTCAATATTTTTGTGAATACTTATTTAGGCTTTCATAAACAATACTAAATTATCTTTTAAAAGCATTATGAAAAATGGTATTCATAAAAAATAATTTTTATAGTGTTTTAATTACATTAATTTAATGCATTAAAATATTTCCATTAATGTAATTATACTTTGTTTAAATGTAATTTCCCAATAAAATTCGCAATATTTATCATATATAAAAGGAATAAACAATAAAATAAAATAATCTAAAAGTGAAATAAAAAAGAAAACACTAAAATTTTGACAGTATACGCGAAATGTAAGTAATTCATGCAAAAGTCTCGGTTGGCTTCACTTCTTATCAATTTAAATATCCGGCTTTATTTGGATAAACCAAGTATTAGTGCATAAAAAGCATACAGAATTATAATTATTTATCAGAATAAAGAAAGAGTGATACATAATAAAATAATAATGCCTACACAAAATTTACCGGACTGTAATAAAAAAAAAAAAAACTTTTAGGCGTCGACTCCTTGTCTGGATCTGGACTACATACGCAAGTTCCCAAAATTAATATGAAACAAGTTATTAACTTACCTCATCTTAATGTCAACCCGATTTCACAAATCAATAACACTCTTAAAATAATTCACATTACCGAATTCGCGGAAAGTTTTAAAATCATTGAAAAATCATAAGAGCATTCAAAAATTAAAATTAAAAGTTAAAAAACAAAAATTTCCAAACGCCCATGGTTACACCCGATCAGTGCCTTTTCAGACTTCTAAACAAAAGAGTGGATATATTGTAAAGATGGTAGCCTTTCATAACTTATCGTGGCTGTTGGCACGTTTTTTTTTTGAGGCGTGCTGCCATATTGGATAAAATTTCTAGAGGTAGACAACGACTTGTTTGTAGTTTGCAGTTAGAGATAATTTGTGTTATAAGATCAGTTTAATATTTTTATTGGTAAATTAATTTGTTTTATTTTACGTTTTTGGTTGAAAATAATATATTTGTGTTAAAATTCAGTTACTGTAACTCATAACTTTCGTAAACAAAAGCCAATTTATATTTTAATATCTACCTACATGACCATGGAGTTACATTAATTATTTTTCGGTTAGGCATGGTCGACATGGTATATTTTTTTTGTACCTAATACATTTGATTCCAAATTTTTCATTTTTATAAAAAATATCACATAGGCTAATTTATTATTTTCAGTTATTTCATAAAACTCGAAGTCATTTTATCAGTAAAGGATACGCCTATAGTTAGAGCAAAATTATTATTCTATTTATTTTTATTCTACAAAACCTTAATTAATTGAATTGTAAATTTTATTTGTTCTGTAGTTATGTCTTATCCAGGAAGGCCTCCTATTGTGCCAGGAATTCCAATTCCTCCTGCTATAGGCATTCCTAGATATATGCCTCCAATAATGCCTCCAGTTATGACCATGCCCCCTGTAAGTATTAATTTAAAGTGCCATTTAAGTGAATGCTTTGTTTCAAGTTTTTTAGTTATAAAATTTTACCTTCTACTCTTTTACGATTTCTTTGCAGCAAATTATTTCATCTACAGGATCAATTGCCATGCCTCCTCAAATGAGACCTTTTAGACCAGGTACAGCTACTACAACAGCTGTAACAACAGGGCATACTACTTCTGCACCTAGATTCAGCTATCAGCCTATAAAAAGAACAGTTCCAGAGGCAGGACCTCCTATCACAGTTTTTGTTGGTAATATAGTTGAACATGCACCTGATATGATGATTAGACAAATACTTAGTACTTGTGGTCATGTTATATCATGGAAAAGAATCCAAGGTTCATTTTTTATTTATTTATTTATTTATTAAAGTGTCATTAAAGAAGTTCAATGTTATTGTAACATTATAAATTTTATATTTTTTTTTATTAATGTAAGTAAAACATTAATAATTTAATGAATAAAAAACTTAGGTTTCGGCTTTTGTGAATTTGGAAGCCCTGAATCAGCATTACGAGCAGTTAGACTACTACATGATTTAAATGTAGGGGGTAAAAAATTAGTAGTTAAAGTAGATGCCAAAACTAAAGTGCAATTAGATGACTATAAAAAAGAAGAAAGAAAAAAACAAAAAAAACCAGAGCTCATGTTGAAAGAAGGAGAAGAAATTGAAGACTATTTAGATGATAATATGAAAAGAATGGATTTAGGTGCCAGGGAAAAAATAATAACCATTATTGATGATTTTAAAGAAGAAATGAATAATGCTCTAATAGAAAAAAACGAGGAAGCAAAATTAAAAAAAGGTGAGAAGAATGTTTATTATTAATTTTAAATGAAATCGAAAGGCTTTTAATAATTTAATTTTCAAGTTAACTTGAATTATTTTTGAAGCTGTTAAATATGTGTGACAAAAATATATTTATTTTAAACGATTACGCTTACCTACTTAAAGTTTTAATTAATGTATAAAACAAATTTTGATTTTTTCAGAAATTCAGCAAAATCTACCTGATAAAAATAAGGCTCAGAGAACTCAAGAAATATTACAAAAATTAAGTCAGGAACACACTGAAAACATGGTAAGAACATAATTGCTTTCTCGATAAAAGAAAATTATTTTAATATATTATAAAAAATCTAATTGTAAAATCAAATTTAGTATCTACGACTTATTAGAGAAATTTTTATTTTTGACATTGATAATTGAAAATTAGGACTGAATAAAATTACTAATCAGTTTTGCTTATTTGTACATATTCGAATGCAGAAATTTTTCTAAAAATAATTTTCCATAAATTTTCATTACAGACATTAAAGGACGCCGATATAGAAGATGGCAAACGAGACATAATCACGAGAGAAATAGGAAAATTTCGAGAAATAATGAAGGTACGTGAAATCAATATTTTTTTCTTTCGTCTTTTACAGATAATTGAATAACAAATTAGTGTCGGTACAAAGAGAAGAATTCCGTGAAATTATGAATTTAAAATTTTTTAAATATTATTTCTCACTCCTGCATATAATTTTTTTTTTTTTTTTTTTTTTTTAATATTAAATTATACCTATGAATGACGTATATATATATAAGCAGGCTTATTTTGATAACTTCTCTTCGTATTGAAGAAAACAAAAAAAAAAAAGTACAAAAAAACAATAGTATAAAAATATTATTGAAAAAAAAAAAAAAAAAAAAAAAAAAACCTTTTTTTTATAAAAATTTTAAATAGTATAAAAAGTTAGTTGAATACGAAATTATTGTATATCTCTGAAATTGTTGTAAACTCTGGTATAATTCCTCACTTGAACATAGGATGTCGAAGGACTGAGAAGCTGACGATCGCGGCCAATTCCAGAGGCACGCTTGTTTTTTGTTTCGCTCGCTCTCAGGTGGTGAGTAAAAAAAAAAATGTCATCCAATTTTTCCCATCGAGTATCAACTGAGACTTTCCAATTTTCCATATTTTTTTGTAAAACTTTATTTACAATACTGTGTATCGAACAATGTATGTTATTTAAAAATTTTATTATTACATTTTAAGTTGTAAGAATTTTCACGAATTAAAAATGTTAGAATCGAGTCCGTTGGACGTTTTGTAAATAAAAAAAATTAAATATAAAATTGGAAGGTCTCAGATATTTGATATAACTGATACTTCATCTGAACTTTTTCTGTGCTATTTTAGTTTAATATTTTTTTCTATTGTCAAGAAATCTCGTTTAAAGTTCAGTCGAATTGCGACGCAATAATAAAGTGCTATGCTTTATTAGTAAATTATTATTTAGACAAATATTTTTTTTTTTTTTTTCATTATTATTATTATTATAGCAATGAAGGGGGGCATTTTCGCCCTTGATTAGAATAAGCTTAGTAATTTGAATATATATTTTTTTTTATTATCACTACACATACATGTAACTAATTTATAGGGATTTAATTAGGAGGTGCATGATGATGATTATAATGATGATGATGATGAAGTTTCGATTAAGGGTTTTTTTATTTAATTATTTTTTGACAAACTTTTTTTTTAAATTTATTTATAACAAACTAACAATACGTGAATCTTTACAGGATCTTTCGTCATATAAATAATTTTACTTTTTTTTTTTTTTTTTTTTTAAATACTAAAACCACGTGTATAAAAAATTAATTAATGTTTCACTGGTTACTTTCTAAAAAGAAAAAAAAAAAAAATTTTTTTTTATAATACTATATATATATTTATTAGCTGTGATTCTGTGATTTCATTAAAAAAAGTATAATAATAATAATAAACTAGAAGTTAAAACGATTTAAAAAAAAAAAAAAAGAAAAAAAAAAAGAAATTATTGTTACATTGTATTGTGTATTTGTGTAAAATTTTGGGCCTTAAATATGTTAATAATAAAATTATTAATAAAATATATATATAAATGTACATATTTACCACCGGTAAGTAGCGTAAAGAAAAGCGTGTGTGCGAGCGTGTATGTACGTATGTATGCGTTTTTGCGTGTATGCGTGAATGCGTGCGTGTGTGCGTGTGTGTGCGTGCGTGCGTATTTGAGAGGAGTGCGTTTGTTAGAAAATATGTTATCTTTTGAATACTTTTGTTTTCCCAGTTCTGATTTTTTCAGGTTTTTATTGATTTATCAACAAAATTATAATTAAATTTTGATCTTCTATTCTGTGTAGGATTCGGCGAGGTGAGTTTACAATATAAATTTTTATATACGAGTCGCATATTCCGATTGTATTTTTTTTAAAATTAGGTTTATGCAAATTTTTCTACTACTACGACTACTACCGTTACTACTACTACTACTACTATTATTATTACTTTTTTTTTATTTTATTTTTTTTTTTTTAAGTGAACAATTTCGTTATAAAATTAAATTTAGGGGAAAATTTGAGGTTTGAAGTTTTCGTTAGTGTTAGTTTTTTCATTCATAGAAATTAAAAAAAAAATAAATAAATAAATAATCAGTCAAGTAAATGAAACAAAATCTTATTAATTAATTTTTTTTTTTTTTTTTTTTTTTGAATGTATTAATAATCATTTTAATAATTTTAAAGGGGGAAAAATAAAAGGAGGGGTAATGAGTAATTTAATAAGTAATTATTTATTTTCAGACTTTTTTTCGCACTTTTTATAGCACAAAATAAAAGCTACGATTTACTTTTGAGAAAAATTGTATTTTAATAGTCACAAAGATATGATTTTTATTTTAATTATTATTATTATTTTTTACGCATATTATACATACATGTTGTTTATTTTATTTTGAAATTGTTTTATATATTATGGCTTAGGTAACATAAAAAGAAGAGTGAGCGAGTCAACTGTAAGTTAAAATGTTTTCCTTTAATCAATTTTTTTTTTTTTTTTTGATTTTTTTTTTTTTATGTAAATGGATTATGAAAAAAAAAACTTATTTATTTATTTGTTCGTTTCGTTTTATTTATTTTGTTTTATTTTAGCTTTTTCAAAATGGGTCGATTTGTTTCAAATTTTGAAAAAATTAAATTTTAATTTCAATTTGAGTTTTCTTTCTGAGTTGAGTCCAAAGTCAGTCAAAGTATTAATTTCTTCATTAAAAATATTTTCTCAAAATTTAATTTCTATAATAAACTTGTAAAATTTTGTTGCAACTTTTTTATAATTTTTAAAAGCGTTCAAAGTCGTGTGAAATGTTTATAAAATTTATTATCAGTAGTTTTTGAATACGTACCTTAAAACTTATTGCTTTTGAAAAATTCGCTATAAGTCATTCGCTAGCAAAATTGTCATTCTAAAATTTTTGTCATCGCCATTTTCTAAAAAACCTTATTTCACATTTTCAATTTTAATACAGTCATCGTTATTATTTCTTATTTAAATATGTCGATTCTCCATTAAAAAAGTTTTCCATGTTCACGTTTATATTTTTTCCAAACGGTCATTATGAATTATGTTCGTTGAAAAAAGATTTTTTTTTTCTTTTTAAAAATGATTACATAGAATTTATTTTTTGATTTATTTTTTTTTAATCGAAAATATATTTCAACAGGATATTTTATTAATTTTAAATTGTGTTTTAAATTGAGGTGACATGTTGATTTAATGCCTAGTTACATTTATTGTCTACAGAAACAAGAGGCTGAAAGAGAAGAAGAAAGACAAAGGCGAGAGATGTTGGAAAAAGAAAGGGATAGACTGAAGCAGGAAAGAGGACGATCAAGATCCACGCCTAAATCTTTATCCCACTCGAGGTCGAGAACAAAAAGTCCGACGCCGGGAGTAAAACATAGGAACAATTTGAAAAGGAGAAGGTCGAGAACGAGGTAAGGATGATGTTTGTTGAGTTTTTTTTTTTTTTAAATTTCAAGAGAAAAAACTTAAGGGAACTTTTGTATACTTATTGTTTAATAAGGTCGAGAGAAAGAGAGCGTGAAAGAGAGCGAAACGAAAGAGAAAGAGAACGGGAAAAAGAGAGAAATTCAAAAAGAGACTTAGATAGAGCAACGGCCCGAGAACGGGAAGAAGAAGAAGAATTGAAAGAGAGGAAAAAACAAGAAAAAAAAGCCAAAGAAAAAGAAGCTGCCTACCAAGAAAGACTTAGAGCCTGGGAATCTAGAGAACGGCGGAAAAATAAAGAATTCGATAAGGAAAAAGATCGAGAAAGGTACAGGGAAGAAGAAACGGAGAGAGAAGCGAAAAAATTAAAAGAATTTCTAGAAGATTACGATGATGAAAGGGACGATGCTAAATATTATAAGTACGTGATAATATGATAAATTATGTTGATCCAAGTTCTTCAGATAATGTAAATATATTTTATGATTTTTTTTTTTTTTTATTACCAAGGGGTAGGGAATTAACTAGAAGAATAGCGGAACGAGAAAGAGAAAAAGAATTGGATAATAAAGATAGGCAAAAGGAAAAAGAAGAAATAGAAGAAATTAAAAATAAAATTATGGAAGAGGATCACGAAGATCCGAAAGCCGCTTACGAAAAGGTAGGTTCAAAGTTCAAAAATGTGGCAATAAAATGTCAAATGAAGAAAAAAAAATTAATTTTTTAATTTTTTTTATAAAATCAGTTATTGAAGGAGAGAGAAGAAATGTACAAACCTAAGATTTTGATCGACGTAAACGCCGAGCAAATCGTTAGGCAGAAGGAACGAGAAAAAGAAAAGGAAGAACGCGAAAGGCACAGGATTCGGGAACTCGAAAAAGAAAGAGAGAGAGAAGAAATTAGGCAGTTGGAAGAGGAACGCAGACTAGTCGAAAACGAGACGACGTCACCGGAAAAGCCTAAAGAAGAGGAAGAAAAAAGCGAAGAGGGTTCGGATCATTTGAACGACAACATTGAAAACACGGAAGACAGACGGAAAAGTAAAAGTCCCGGATCGGGAAAGAGAAAAAAACTCGACGTCAAAGAAGTTTTTAATAATGATGACGACGAAAATAGTAATTTAGGATCAGGGAAGAAAAGGAAATTGGTACCTTTAGGTGTGTGCACAATGACTCAACATTTTTTAAAGGATATTCACTTGAGATTCCATTAATTTAAAATTTTTTTTTGTAGACTATAACGAAGACAAAGAAAAAGACAAAGAGCGGGAGCATAAGAAAAAAGACAAAAAAGACGACAAGAAAGAAGAGGTTTCCAAATCGCAAGAAGAAAAAAGGAAACACATAAAATCCCTCATAGATAAAATTCCAACAGACAAAAACGCTTTATTCGCATTTAATATAGACTGGGGAGCTGTAGATAATGTAAGTCCGATGCAAAACGATTTACTGATGAGTATAAATGTAAAAGTTTAGTAGAATTGATGCATCTTTTTTTTTTGTTTTAAAAAAAATTTTAGCAATTAATGGAAAGGAGAATAAGACCGTGGATCAATAAGAAAATAATTGAATATATCGGAGAACCCGAACCGACATTAGTGGATTTCATTTGTTCCAAAGTATTAGCAGGGAGTCAACCTCAGGGAATATTAGACGATGTTCAAATGGTGAGTCTTTTATATTTTATTTTTTTCTCTGACGACGTCACGTATGAAAATTGTATTTTTCAATTACATTTGAAAATCATTTTAAAATTTCAGGTTTTAGACGAAGAAGCGGAAGTTTTCGTCGTTAAAATGTGGAGACTTTTAATTTATGAAATAGAAGCTAAAAAATTGGGTTTAGTGAAATAATAGTGAATTTAAATTAAACGTTTTATAGTTTTTGGAGTTTCAGCGCGTTTTTAAATTAAATTTAAGGAATCTCGGGTCAACGGCAAGAAGAGGCAACGTGCGAACGGTTTAAAAAAAAAAAAAAAGACGGCAAAAAATTTTTTTTTTTAGTAGAAAAATTAATAATAATTGTTTATAAATATAAAAACTCGTGAGGACGGAACGTGTCGGACCGCCACCAAACGCTCGTACGGTCGTTCGAAAAAAATAATCATAATAATATACGGTTGCCATTATAATAATAATAATCACAATGTTGATGAAAATTTATATATATACCAAAACTTGACTTAAAAATGTCAAAAAGGGGTCTTCCTCTAAAAGTAAATAATAATAATTTTTTTTTATACGAATTGTTACGTGGCTGAAGAATGTGTTTGTTTATTCACTTAATCGAATATTCGAGAGACGGATTTTTTTTTTTTTTTTTTTCTCTTCTCTCTCTCAAACTGTAGGTTACGAAAATTGTTTACGATGGAGCTTATATGTGAAAGAAAATCCAAGTTTTTCCGATTGGATTAAAAAAAAATAAAAATTTTTTTTTTATAGTTAAAATAAAGACAATAATTTGAATTATAAATTAATTTTGAAATTTATTTACACATGTAAACAAGTGTTTATACTTCCGTAAAGTTTTGCCTAAGATTGAACGAGTTAATAAATAGATTTATTTATTAAAAAAAAAAAAATTGCTAAACTTGATTTTTAAAGGTTTAAAATAATTTTATGATTTTTTTTTTTTAAAAATAAAATTTCATTCTAATGTATTAAAAAATAATTAAATAAAAAAATTTATGTATTTATTAACAATGTAACGGTTACACGATGTTACGGGGTTGATAAAATAAGGGTAGGGGGGGGGAAATGAAAGGAAATCGATAAATTTTTTTTGTTATTATTTATTAAAAGTTAATTTTCAAAAATGAAAAATGAAAAAAAGAAAATTTTTTTGTTTTGGTGTAAATTGCTATTAAAAAATTTTTTTTTTTTGTATCTTTATAAAAAAAAAAGAAAATTTTTTTTTTTTTTTTTTTTTTTTTTTATTAGCCCCGGAAATTACCAATTAAAATTTTTTATTATTATTATTTTGGGTTCCATGACCTCGATAATTTTTTTTTTTTTTTTATTATGAAAAAAAAACAAACAATAATTTTTTTTTATTATTTATAATAAAATTTTTTTATATTATTGTTTTGATTTAATATTATAAGAGAAAAAAGAGAAAAATTCGTCGGAATGAAAAGAAAAAAAATTATTTTAAAAAGGTTCACCGTTTCCTAGACTACTAAGAAAAGTTAATCAATGAAAATTTTTTTTTTTTTTTTTTGTATTAACAAACGTTGTTGGTCTTATTTTAACAACGGTAAATTTTTTTTTGTTTGTTTAACTAATTAATAAAATTTTTTTTAAAATTATTATTATTATTTATTATTTATAATAATAATAATAATAATAAAATTATTACAGTTTCTCAAGTTACACGTCAACAACACGTTAAAGAAAAAAAAGTTTTGAAAAATTTATAACCATTAATTTTATTTAAATTTCCTCGGAAAAAAAATAAAAAATGAAATCGATAGAAGATAAAAAAAATACAATGAAAGTTGAAGGATCTCACCGAACTTTATTTTATAGACAGTAAGTTTTTCTTAAAAAAAAATTAATAGTTTACGTAACTTTTCTTCTTGTTTTTTTCTTGTTTTTTTTTTTTTTTTTTTAGGCCTTCGTCAAGATTTGCATCGACTTGTACAAAAGTTTTAGTATCTTTAGTAGAAAACGATAGAGGAGATAATGTTAAAAAAGTAGTTTGTTTCGAAAACAAAAATTTTCCGAAAACAAACGATTCGGAAGGAAAAAAAAAAGAAATGATAATAACACTACCAATAAAATCGACGAAAACGGTTACGAAAAGCGTACAAACAGATTATAGAGAATCCGAAACTCAAACATTACCCTGGAGACACGAAATTATAGCGGATAAAAAAATATTAAACGAATATTTATCGTTGGATTTTTTAAATTTAAAAGAAGGTGGTTAACAACTTATTATTATTATTATTTACATTTTTTTTTCTTGCGTTGAAATAAAAAAAATTAATTTTTTATTATCGTTGTTGTTGTTGTCAGAGAATAATTTTCTTCCCGGACGAGATGATATAATATTGATAAAACATGCGAGAGAAAAATCCGCGTGGGAAAATATACTTAACGAATTAAAAGGAAAAGAAACGGAAAAAATAAGAAAATTTATAATTTATCGAATTTCGACGGTCGAATCTTACATGAAAGAAAAAAAAACAAACGAGATAAACGAAGAGAGAATAAATTTGTCGAGAGAAATAATGAAAGAAGAGAAAAAAATTTTCACTGATAATCTCATAAACAAATTGGAAAGATGATACGAGATAAAAAGAAAAGAAAACGATTATAAAATTAATAAATGGAAGGATAAACATGCGAGAAGTAAGTGAGTTTTCCTCTTTTTTTTTTTTTTCTTTTGTTTAAAAATAAAAAAAGTTCAGGTACATACGACGACGTGATAATAATATACCTGATTAATTTTTAAAAAAAAAAAAAAAATTTTCCTCATCGATTTTTATCTCTCACTTTGTTTTATTTAAAAAAAAAATTTTCTTTTTTTTTTTCTCGTTTTTGAATGCAAAAAAAAAGAGAAAAGGAAAATTCTAATAAAAAATCAAATTTTCCATTTTTATTTTATTTTTTCAATTTATTTTTCTTTTTCTCTTTTTCTTATTCTTACATCCTCGATTAGTCTTTTTGAAGAAATTTTTTTCTTTTTTTTTTTAATTTAAAGTCAATTTTCCCCTAGCTTCTCTCTTTCTCTCTCTGTCTCTCTCTCTCTCTCTCTCTCGCTCTTTTCTCTCTTTTTTTTCCCTATACTTTTTATTTATATTTATTTAATTTTTTTCCCTCCCCTTTTGTTCTTTAGAAAATTTTTTATTATAATGATAATTTAATTTTTTTCTTTCCCCCCTTTCTCTCACTCCCTTTCTCTCTCTCTGTCTACAATTAATAAATGATTTTTTTATTTTAACCGAACCAATTAAATTTTAATTAATTATTATTATTTTAAATTATTGATTGTTGTTGTTGTTGGTGTGTCGAAGCTACGTTTTATAACAATATGTTTTCCTTTTAATCGTTATCAGTATGTTTTTTTTTTATATTAATAATGATAAAAAGAAAACAAAAACGGGAAATTAATTAATTTTTATTGTTAATTATTTATTTAAAGGTATGAGAAAATTAAAAGAAAAAAATAATACATCGGCGGATCCATCCGTTGATTTAATAAAAAGAAAAATAAATAAAATAAGCAGCGTACCTGAAAGACACGAAATTATTAACATAAAATGTAGATACCTTAAAAGATATCACGGTGAGTTTTTTCGTTTTGTTTTCAATTTTGTTTTGTTTTTATAAAAGTTTTTATAATTTTTTGTGGTTGTTGTTGTTATTGTTTAAGGTTTAAACATATTGGAAAAACACGTAAATGCAACGTTGGAAAATGAAGAAAGGAAAAATAATTATTTATCGGATATATCGAAAGGTAAAAAATTTGATATTTGTCATAGAAATTTAAGTAAAGAAAAAATGAATGATGAATCGAATGATAAAAAAAAGGGGGGAGGGGGAAAAAAATTAAAACGTAATTTTTTATTGAAAATCCCGACGGATTGGGAAAATGAAAAAGAAATAAAAAATTACCAAGAAGAACCGAAGAATACGAAGTAAAATAAAAATAAAAAATTCATCGAAATGATGATGATGATGAATTGTTTCTCTTTTGATAAATGTCGGCGTTTTTTTTTTTTTCTTTTTTTTTTTTTTTGCATTAATTGAATTTTTATATAATTATTTATCATTCGAAGTGACTGAAATCGAGAAACGAAAAAAATGAATATTTCGAATCTATAAATTTTAAACGGAAAAAATTCGATCGAGTTTAATAATAATAATAAAATTGTTTGGATTCGATGTGACAAACGACAAACGGGCGGCAGACATATTTAAAATAATTTTTTTTTCGTTCCCAACGACATTAAAACTTTTTTTTCTTTATAAATTTTCTCTCGTTATTATTATTATTATGGTTTTTTTGTTGTTGATTTGTCCTAGCGAAAAAAAAACCGGAAATGATAAATTGATAACAATTTTCACTATAAATTTGTACGTGTGTAGAAAAATCTTTTTTCTTTGTTTGTTCTGTTTGTTTGTCTTTTTTTTACACAGATTTCGCCATATTTAATTTTTCAATTATTTTTAATGATAGATTTTAAATAATGTTTAAAAAACAAATTTTCTGACAAAAAAAGAAGGAAAAAAGGGGGGAAAACTCGTAACGTGGTTTTAGATAAAATTATTTTTCGGGCGTTGTCCGGATAAATTTATTAAAAATCGGCCGTAAATCAAACAAAAAAAAAGCATAATATTGACCAACCAACGGGGGGGGGGGATACCACCTATTATTTTAATTCGATGATAAATGCGACCTTCAAAAAAAGGAAAAAAAAAAAAAAGGTGTATAAAAAATAAATGCCTACCTTAGCAAGCACGAAAATTTATTTATTATTATTATTATTATTATTAAAATAATGGTTAGCGTATTATTATTATGTATATTTAAAACAATAGCAACCAACAACTATTGTTTACTCCTATTTAATATTATTATATTCGTTTAATAAAAAAAAAGAAAAAAAATTTAATAATGATAAAATATCGTCAGCGATAATTGACTACAGAGTTAATAATATTATTATTATTATTTTCTTATGGGGGCGGGGAGGAAGGGAGGGAGGACGTTAAAAGATTTTGTGCAAATACATAGCGTTAGAAAATTAACACGTCATCATGTTATTGTTTCGATTACGAGTAAAATTTAAAAAAAAAAAATTTTTTTTTGTTGCTGTTGCTGTTGTTGTTATTAAGGGCGTATTTTTTTTTTTACCGTTCGTATCATTTACGATATAAAAAAGGTTTTTTTTATCACGACGTAAATTATAATAAACCTTTGGATTTTTCGTTTAAGACTGAATATGTTATAATATAGTATAATCAGAGTTAGTAAGGCGTGCCTTTTAACTAACTCGGTTATTTGTTTTTTTTTTTTTTAAAGTTAAAAAAAAGAAAAATAATTAATTAAACGAAAAATAAAGTTAACGGGAAAAGGTTTAAAAGAAAGGAAACAGGGGAAATGCCACATCTTACTAAAAGCAGTTGTAAATATTTTTTTTTTTTTTGGAAAAAAAAAAGAAAAAAGCTAACGTTTTTTGTTTTTAAGTCAAAAAAGAAAATAATAGAAAATTTACAAGAAATTTATTATTAGTTATTCGGTTGGTTTTTTTAAAATCATTTATTACCTACGTATAAATTTTTTTTAATAATAATAATAATAATTGTTGAAAGGTGGGGAAGGGGGGAAAAAGGTTTATTTAAGAATTTTTTGCTTATATTATTACACGTTTGCTTATATATTAATTGCAAAATAATCCTTTCGTGGCAAAGTTTTACATTGAAACAAATTGGAAAATTTTATGGGTAAAGAATTAGTTTTACGTAATCCCAAGGCTTTCCCCACTTTCACACGCCTTTTTGTTTTTCCCCTTTTTTCCCCACCATTTCAAAAAAAATTTACAATTTTCTTATTTCCATTAATTTTTTCCAACCGCGTTTCTAAAAAAAAAAAAAAATCTATGCAAAGTTTTTTCTTGCATGATTTCTTATCATTCCTCCCTCCAGAATAGTTTTTTTTTTTTCCCCCTATTCTTAAATGACTTTTGTTACTTTATGTTTGACTTGGGTATTTTAAATATCTTTTTCCGAGTCTTTAAAATTTTCGTGCTTTCACACCGGCGAATGGACGCCGTGAATCCGTTATTTAGTTTAAAGCTGATTGCGGTGGCCGAATAATCGAACGAGGGCCGTTTCGTGTGTAAACGCGTCATGTATTTCTTAAGAATTTTAACTTGCTTTTTAGTGATTTCGAATTTAACAAATCCAACAAAATTCAATAAGAAAAATTAAAAAAAGCTTTTTACTTAATATAATTATTTAATCATCGGATATAATCGAAGAGAACAACATGAATCCGTCGCGTAATGTCGGATTACCAACTTCGAATACCCTTAAAAGAAGAGTAAGAGGATTTCAAAAAAAAAATACAGACCACGAACCTGCTATAACTTTGCTTCCTCTAGAACTAGATAATTATGATTTCCCATGGGATGTATCTCCAAGGGTGTATCGTGCGACTGCACCCAAAAGCGCCAAAAATAGAGAAGCGTCTTCCTTTGTTATACTCGGAGAAACGTATAAATCTCCCGTAGCATCCAGGCCAGGTTCGCCGTCGGGAAGAATCAGTCCTTTTCGTGGACACGGATTTAAAAGTCCCAAATCATCAAGGCCAAATTCAAGAGCGACGACCCCAGGTGCATCACCTAAAAAAAGGCAAAATCGTTTAGCATCGGGTAAAAGTGATAAGAAGAGTACAATTTACGACAGAGAACCGTTTAATATATATGCTGGACTTCCACCAAAATCACCCATGAGAAATGTTAAATCTCAACCGACGAATAACGATGCTTCACATACTTCAAAAGCATTGCCAAAAAAATCTGATAATGATATGACATCAGAAAGTTTGGAAAATCAAACGGTTGGTAATTTAATGAAAAATAATGAAGAAGAAGAAAAAGAAGAAGTTGAAAATATAACAATTGCGCATGATTTAGAAGAAAAAAATGAAGTTAATAAAACGGAAGATAATAGCGAAGTTATTGGAGAAATAGAAAACAATGGCGAGAATTATGAGGAAAACAAAGGAATTCAAAAAATAATAGAGAATAGTTTAAATAATGAAAATGAACAAATAATAATAATTGATAACAATGAAAAAATTAAAAAATCACAAGGGAAAACTATAATGAAAAATAACGTTGGTGGTAAAAAAAGTGCAGGCGATAGGCGTAAAACACCTGAAATGGCAAAAAAACATGGAGATGTTTTACCTCAAACGGACAAAATAATGCCTATTGAATATTATAAAGATGCGCAAATAAGAAAATTAAGTCCGGTTTCGCCGAGGCCAAAAAGCAAAAGTAAAACGGAAAAAAACGATTCGAATTTACATGAAAAAAAAAATCAAAATGTTAAAAAATTTGAAAAACCACCGATACCCCCGAGAAAAACCGGATTAAAACCAATATTAAAATCAAACGATAATAAAAGTATGACGTCTAAAAGAAGCAAAAATACATTTTCTTCTGGAAAAGAAAAATTAAACGAAAGGATTAAAAAAAATAATGAGGGTAATGATAGTAATCATTTACAAAAAAAAACGGAAGAAATTAGTGTCGCCGATAATGAAGAAAAAGAAAAAGAAATGAAATCGAAACCTTCCGTCGAATCTCCGTTAAAAATAATACCTGATAAAAATATCAAAGAGGAAAAAAAAAAAAGTAATGAAGAAAACACTCAGAAGGAAGAGAATAAAGATGATGAGGGAAAAAATGAAAAACTCGTACCGTGTTACCAACCGGACAAATGTAACATAGCTCCACCAACAATGGCTTCACCATCGCCCATAATCACTCCTTCCATCAGCACACCATCAACTTCCGCGGACCTTGCCTTGAGCTCGACTCAAAATTCCCAATCGATATCAACGGCCCCCACCACCGTTACATCCAGCGGAATGAAATCAGTTTCCTCTACGGTAGTTTTAAACGAGGATTTGTCCAGAAAAGAAAACGAAATAACACAAGTCGAAACCGATTCCGATATTAGTTTAATAAAAAAAAAACCACCCTCAGCGAGTTCTGTAATATCGTTGAAAAAAGATAACCTCATCAAAGACGCCGATAAAAATTCCGTTAACATGGTTAAAGCCGGTACTAAAATTCTTGTTAAAGAAAAATCATCCGGAGAAATAACATCTGGAACGAAAGTTATCAAAGCGGAACCGGATATGGAAGTTCTTAGTCCGAATAATTTAAGAAATTCACCCGGGAGGATGGAAACGATGAATTTACCAGGAGCATGGGATGAAGAAAGGTGAGTTGGGAGAAAGCAAGTAATCGGTCATCGATTTAAATGGCCCTTGACCCAGGGGGGGGGGTTACCTCCCCAAAATCTTTTTTTTGTGCCCCAAAAAGGGAAAAAAAATCCTATAGTGACCTCAAACATGAAGGATTAATTTTTTTAGTCGTGTTTATTTGACATATTTTTTAATAAAAACACGTATGAGAATCTCTTAAATAACCGGGTTGAATTAATTATTAGTTTTTCATTTAAATAATATATATAAAATGTCACATATATTATTATTATTATTATTATTTTTTTTTTTAAATAATATTATATGAATATAAAGCAAACCCAGATTTAAGAATGATATTTTCGTTTTGTGACTTCTACCGAATCATTAATATATAAAACCATATTTATTTGATATATATACACATAAATAATAATTATTATTATTAATCTCTGCGTAAATTTGTTTATTTATACTATTAGAAATTAAAATTTTTTTTTTAATATAATAATATATATTTATAGTATAAATAATATGACATTTTTTTTTGATTTTTGTAGAAAATGCTTTTTAATATATAAGTAGTTTACATTAATAATTTTTCTTTCAATTATTTCATATTAAAATAATAAGAAAACGAATTGGAAAAAAAGTTTATTTCCGGTTTTTTCTATTAACTTTTTTCCCGCTTTTTTTAAAAAAAATTATTTATTTATTTATTTGTTATTATTATTATTAGGATAAAAAAATTCCGTTGCCAAAAACTAACCTTAATTTTTTTTTTTTTTTTCGTCGAGGAGGGGTGGAAAAAGGAGAAGAAAACAGGGTTAAAAATTATTGAATTTATGTAAATTCTTTTCACATTACTCAGGTTTTTTCCCTCCTCACTTTCCCCTTCTCCTTCCCCTCCCTTCCAGGGTTATCCCCATTGGAGAAATGAAAAAAAAAAAAAAAAAAATTAAACTGGAATAAAAGAAAATCAAAAAAAATTCCAAAAGAAAAACGTGGGGGAATAGAAGGTATTTAAAAAAATTTTCCCCTTTTCCTCCTTTTTCCCCACCCCCATCCCCTTCCCCTCCGAAAAAAATCGATTTTTATATAAGAAAAAGAATGAATCGACCGATGCGTGACTTTAAATGCAAATTATCCCTTTCGGTGGTGGTGGCGGCGGTGGGAGTGGGGGTGTTGGTGGTCATTTCTCAAGTGTTTGGGTCACGTTAATATATTATAAAAAATATGGGAAAATTTTCTTTTCTATATTTTTCCGAACGAAACAAAATATTAATAATAATAATAATAATAATAATAATAATAATAATAATAATAATAATAATAATAATAATATTGATGATCGTGTAAATGAATAATAATAATAATAATTATAACAAAGTATGAGTTTTAATTTTAAATTTTAAATCGTTTACGTACGAACAAAAGGATTCGGTTTCCAAAAAAAAAAGAAATTTATACTAGTATTAATATGATAAGAGTAGTGAAAAATATATATATATATAATGTAATCCGATATGTATATATACTGAAAAAAAAATATATACGGTATAAGGTAGCATAATAATAATAATAATAATAATAACAATTAATTAAATTAATTGCCTACTTAAAACTTTTCTAAACTGAATGTTTTTTTTTTTTTTTTTTATAAATAATTTCCCTGTCATTTTGAAACGGATCCAAAAATTTTCTTTTACTTTCTTATATGCATGCATGGTGGAATTTCCTAATTCTATATCGAACAAGTCTTTTTATAATAATTTTCCATTTAAATAATAAATTATAAAAACCTTTTCTCAACACAAAAGGTTGTCAACTCCATAAATTATTATTATTATTATTTAAAATAACAGACCAGTGTAATAACTTAAGGAGATAAAAAAAAAAAAATTTTCCCCTTTGAATAATTAAAAATATGTATGTGTGTGTGTGTGTGTGTGCGTGGGTGTGTGTTTGGGTGTTTGGGCGTGTGGGTGTGCGTGGGCGTGTGGGGGGGAGGTGTGTGCGCGTGAGTAAAGGTTTTATAATGAAAAAATAAAGAAATTTGGGTCATTAATAAATTAAAATAAAATATTTTTCATTTTATCTTCTTTTCCTTTTTTTTTTGTTTTTATTTTATCTATTTTTTATTTATTTCATAACATCCTATCTTTTTCTTCTTCTTCTTCTTTTTCTTGTTTTTCTTAAAAACAAACCTAAAACTAGTCTGTTAAAAGTCTGAAAGAAAAACCAAATCTGATTTTTAAACCCCGCAGTAAACTTTTTTTTTTTTTTTGAAAACTTTAAAAAAAAAAACTTTTCATCTAGAACTTTATAAATTTTTTTTTTTTTTTTTATTTTAATAAAAATTATTTACGATGAAAATGTTATAAAAGTAAAGAAAAAAAAATAAAAGAGAGAGATAGAGATAGAGAGAGAGTTGAAAAAGAAAGAGTGAAATTTTGTAGAAAGATTTAAAAGCGGTGATAAGATGAAAAAAGAAAAAAAATTTTTTTTTGTTAACTTTTTACGAATGAAAAAAGAAAATTTTGTTTTTTTTTTTGTTTTTCCAGAATGCCGAATGGTGACGTACCTGCTCAAGTGATACCAAAACAAGGAAAATTTCGAAGATTTTTATTAGCCGTTTGCAGATTTTTCGGATATATGTTCTGTTGTAAATGTTGTAAATGTTTACCATGTTGTAAAGGAAAATCGAAGGAAAAAAAAATCAAAGAGCCTTCCATTGATAAAACAAATTCATCTAATGGTAGTTGTTGTTGTTGTTGTCCAATAAATCCATTTAAGTGCCTAACTTGTTGTAAGAGAAGTCGATGCTGTTCTAAAAAACAACAACAACAACAGCCGAAAAGGAAAAATTCAATCGATATAAAATCTAAAAGGAAATGTTGTGCCAAACCAATATGCAATTGCCAGAATTGTTGTCTGGTCTTCCGGGATAAAATAAACAGTTTTTGCAGATGTTTGTTCTGTTTAAATTTAACGTGTTGCCAAAATATATTAAAAAAATGCAAATGCTGTCACAAATTTCAGTGCTGCCAGTCAAACGGATTCTGCAGCTGCTGCAATCCTTATGCTAAAACGGATCCGAAAAAACTCATGAAATTAGATAGTAGAACTTCCAATACGTCTAGGGTAAGCTTATAATAATAATTTTTTTTTTTTTATTCAAAATTTCTTCTTCTTTTTGTTTAATATGAAAAAAACCCAACGAATTCTTATAAAATAAACAAATATCAAACCGTCCCCCACCCCACCCTCCACGTTTTTCGGTTTTGTTTTGTTCGACATGTTTTAAGAAATTTTATTATTACATTTTACCTGAGTAACTAAACCTCCCCAAAAAAAAAAAATTTTTTTTCTTATTTGATTCATAAACAATAACAATGTTAACGTTAACTGGCTTTAGGTCAGATAGACATTACAAAGACCATTTTCCTCCTCTTCTCTTTGCCCGCCCCTTCTTGAAATTTTCTTTTGTTGTAAAATTTTCTTTTTCAAGTCAAAAATTTAACTTTATATGAAATTTTACAACCTAATATCATAATAATCTATTCAAAAGAAAACCTCCTGATGAAAATAATGGCGTATAATATATATAAAAAAAAAAAAAAACAAGTAGATAAGTTAGAAAATGTATCTGATAAAATATATTTATAGATTTTATATCTAAAAAAGTTTAGTTAAATTTTTAGTCTTGTTATTATAACATTCTCATTTACCCCCAGAGAATAAATATATATTTTATTATAACAAAAAAAAACATATTAAATACCACCGGTTTGTTTTTGTTGTCGTCTTTTATTATCTTATTTTATGTTGAAATAAGAAATACGGTAAATGAAATAAGAAAGAGAAAGAGGAAGGAAGAGATACGCTCTCATTCATCAACTAATAATAATAATAATTATTATTATTGTTATGCGACTTAATTTTTATTCAATTTATAAAAATTATTACGAACGAGGGAAAAGGTTTTTACGATACGACAAACGATAAATTAAAACGATTGTTATTATTATTCTAAGAAAATTACGAGCATCTCATTCATTTATTTGATTTAAGAAAAGCGGTGGGAATTTTCATGCTTACGCCTCTCCTCGCCCTCCGCCCCCCGCCTCGTCTCACCGAAAAAGAAAAAAACTTGACCCGGTAACCCGTACGTTCGTTCAAATTGCCAATAAGTAGTTTTTAAAAGTCATGATTTGATTTATCGTTAAATCACGAATGTAAACCACCCCCCCCCCTTTATAAAAAGGTTGAAAAGGTCGCATTCAATGAGGAAAATTTTAATCCGGATACTTGTTTTTTAAATATTCTACGATATCCGGTCAATCGACCAACTCTTCTCGATTGAAATCCATGACTTAATTTAATTTTTTTTTTTTTATTTGGTTCGTGAACTTTGACCTGACATAAAAATTATTCGAATGAGCGGAGAGGAGGATAGAAGTAGGGAGGGAGAGAGGGAAATGGGAAGGAAAGAAATGAATTTAAAAAAAAAAGTGACTTAAAATTAATAAAATAAAACTTTTTTATCGTTTGTTGATAATGATAATTCGTTGTTATCAGGGATCGTTTCGAATTAGAATGATAAGTAATTGTGTGTTTCTATTAATAACGAAATAGTATTTTTAATTTATATTTAATTAAATAAAATTTAAAACAATTAAAATGATAATGATGATGAAAATAAAATGTCAACAAAACTTAATTAATTATCCTTAAATAAGAATTTGATTGATAATTTTATCCGAATATCCTCGTTTAGAAAAAAATTTATGAAAATAAATGAATTTTATTATCATAAATCGCGCGCGTTTATTTAAATTTTAAAAAAACGCGCGTAACAAACGCGAAAAAATAAAAATAAAAAAAAGAAAAAAACTTTTTCCACAATAAATATTATTTAATATTTAAAAAGGCTGAGGAGGATTTTATTTTTCGCATTTTAAAATTATTGTTTTTATCATTTGTTAAACGTCGTGCGAATAGTTTTACTTATAATTACGACGCGCGTTTTTCTTTTTTTTGTGTGTTTTTCTTCTTCTTTTTCTACCTAGAAATTTAAATTTAAATTTAAATCTTTGTGTAATTTTTCATTGCTCGGCCATTTTTTTTTCTTTTTTTTTTGTTTTTTCTTTTTTTTTTTTTTTTTAAACTGAGAAATGATATAAAAGTTGTATTTTTATCTTTTACAATATTTTATAAGTTTTTCCTGAGTGAAGTAGTCATAATCTTTCGGAAAAGTTTCCGCTGTGGGATAAAGTTTTTTACTTCTTTCCTCCTCCGCCATTTAGCTTATTGCGACCCAACCACAATCCCTCATTTTATTTTTATTCTCTTTCTCTCACACTCTTTTTAACTTTGGTTCGTTATTATTATTTTTTTCCTTAATTTTATTTTAGAATAATTTTTACAAATGTTTATTATTTTTTTTTTCTAATTACACTTTTCCTCCTTCTCCTCTTTCTTCGATAATTTTTGATTTTATGTAAAACCAATTATAAAAAAAAAAAAGGAAGAAATTTTACGCCATTATTTTATTTATTATTTTTTCGTGACGTTTTATTTTTTTTTTTTTTACGCGAAGGTCATTAATTAAATTCAGTGACGTGAGAGGGTAGGTAGGCTAAGGGCTCGTGTACGCAACCTTAAGTAAAAAAAGAAAACTTTTTACCTTTCTTTTATTTTAATTTATTATTTTTCCGCAATTAGACTCTTAATTATTTTGTGCAGTAAAGGGAGTTTTTGTTCCTGTTAAAAAAAATTAAGGGATGTAAAAAAATTAAATTTCTTTCTTCAAAAAAATTTTACGATTATTTTTTTATTGAGTCCTTTATTCTACGTTGACATAAGGGTTGTTTATTTTTATTACATTATTAATTGATAAAAAAAAAATATTTAATTTATTTAACAAAAAAAAAAAGTTTATTACGTCATTTTTAAACATCCGACAACGTTTTTGATTATTTTATTACTTATTTATTTTTCCCACCCCTCCTTCATCCCCCTTCTTTTTAAAAGGGGATCCTAATATTAAATTATTAAACAACCCATTTATTTACTTATTAACCTTTCATTTTTTTCCCTTTCTAAACTTTTTATATCATGATTGATTGATTGATTAATTCAAAACTATAATAAATATTATTATTATTTATTTTTAAAGTGGCTAATCGTATTTTAGTAAATGATTATTTATAAAAAGGGGTTGAATATTAATAATAATAATAATAATAATAATAATAAACGGTCGTGTTTATAAATGATAATAATAATAACTTTTTAAAAATTTTTTTTTATTTATAAAGAATGAAGGATTGAAATCGTGAATTTTTTTTTTTTCCCAGTTAAATTTTAAATGCGTCATGAGTTTTGTTGTTGTTTTGTTTTTATCCTTGCATAAATTCCTTTTTTTGAAAATTAGTCAAGGTTTTTTTCTTTTTTTTTGTTTCTTTGTATAATAACCGATTTTTTTTTTTTTTTTTTTACAAAAAGTCACGCAAATAATTTTTTTTTAATAGTTTTTAATAATTTTCCGTTGATAATTTCGATACGTACGTATATCGTACATATATTATTATTATTATGATTATTATTATTGTTTTTTTTTTTTTTTAGGGAAAAGACCAATTAGATGTTGCATTGGTTGATCCCGCTTCTAAAATGAAAGCTGCTATTCCAGTGCTTCCACCATGTTTAGCAATTTTTTGTTTTATTTGTAACATATTTATTCCAGGTTTAGGTAAGTCTTTTATGTTTTTACATAAACAAACAAAAAATTATTATTATTATTATTATAACGAAACGTTTTATCCCAACCGGAATAAAGTGATATAAAAAAAAAAAAAATGAAGAGAAGAAAAGGAGAATAATAAATTATATTATAAAAAAAAAAAACCATCTTTAATAATTTTATTGGCAAATTTTTTTTTTTTTAAAAAAAATCTTTTATATAAATTTTTGATTTATCGTTTAAATTAAAATGAAACGAAAAAAAAAAATTTTTTTCTTTTCTTTTTCAGGACCGTAATCAGTATGAATTGTTAAAAAAAAATTCGTACTTATTTATTTATTTAAAGACGTTAATATATATATATATATATATATATATATATATATATATATATATATATTAATTTATTTAAAAATTTTTCAATGTTAACCGCTCACCCCGATAAAAAAAAATTTATTTTAGTAATATATGATAATGATAATAATAATATTATTTTTTTTACTAGTTGATATTTGAAATTCATAAAAAAAAAGAAAAAGAAAAAAAACTATTAATGATATTTATTAATCGTAAATTATAATTAAAAAAAAAAATAAAAATAAAATTTTCTTTACGCAAAAAATTAAATGTAACGGGTATCGTGATTATTATTATTATTATTATTATTATTATTATTATTATTATTATTATTATTAAAAATCCCATAACGGAGTAAAAATTACGGTTGGAAAAAAAAGAAAATGTCAGGTAACGAAACTTTTAATTACACTATATATATAAAGAAAATCGTTTTTTTTTTTTTTTTTTGTTGCCAACAGGAACGATGAATTTTTCAACACGTTAATAAAAGTCAAATTTTATTTTATTTTATTTATGTCAAAAATCCAGTTTGTTTTATTATTAGGAGAAGGTTCTCATTAACCCCCCCTCCTCCCACATTTTTTTTATTTTATCGGGAAGAAGGAGGAGGAGGATAATTGGAAAAAAAAATGTTTTTTTTTCAGGTACGCTCATAAGTGGTGTCCTTTGTTTATGTTTTGGTAAACCGAGATTTTCAACGACGGATAATTCAAGAAATCGTCTTAAATCATTCGTTATAAATATTATAATTGGAATAGCTCAAGCATTTACAATTATCTTCTGCTTGGTCGGATGGGGATGGAGTATTTGGTGGGGAGTTATCATGTATAAACTTTCGAGTAAATCCATTTTATTAATACAAAATTTTTTTTTTTTTTTTGTACTTTTAACGATTTTAAAATTACGTAAATTTATTTGAAATTGACCCCTTTAAATTTGTTTGTAAGAGGTCAGTTTCGATTTTTATTACCTTAAAAAAAAAATTACGCGGGTTGTTGTATGACGTAGACAAAAAAGTGAGAAGGAAAAAAAAGTTAAATTTAGATTTTTTTTTTCTTTTGGCCCAACCTTTCCCCCAACCCTCGAATAAATAATAATTATTTACTTCATTTATGTGTATTTAGGACGTTTATTTTTAAATAATATAAATCCCTTTTCTCTCTCTCTCTCTTTCTTCTTTGCTTCGTCGTAAACATTCGAAAATTTTATTTAAAAAAAAAAATGAATTTAATAATTTTCGTAAATTTTTTCCTCTTTTTTTTTTTTAATGATCGACGACAGCATTTTTTTTTTCGTAACGGTTTTTAAAAAATTTGTTGATAAATTTATATATTTTATTTTCAGAAAGGCAAAAAAGATTAAAATTAGTAGAAAAAAACCAAAAAGAAGCTGCTGGAACTTCAAATGTCAATCAGAATCAAGCAGACGTTGAGCAGGGTTGAGATTTTATCAAAAAAAAAAAAAAAAAATTGAAAATTTCATCAGTTTTTCATCTTTTTTTTTTTTTTTTTATTATTATTTCGGACTCTAGCAAAAAACGTGTGCGTAGAGAGAGAGAAAAAGAGACGTTGGAAATATTTTGCTTGTCACACAGCCTTTAACCTCATTCATGTAAAAAAAAAAATTTTTTTTTTCTTTTCTTTTGAAACATTTTTAAAAAAAAAATTTCCATCCATTTTTTTTTTTAAGTAGAGACAAACGAAAGCATTATAGTTACTAATTGGAAATAAT
>NW_002987050.1:154628-156076 GCF_000006295.1 Pediculus humanus corporis | reverse complement strand
AAGAAAGAAAAAACGTCAAATTTTTTTATTATATATACGAAAAAAAAAAAAGTTTTAAAAAAATTTTTTTAAACTATGATCAAAAAAAAATTTAACCGATTTTGTCTCTTTCTATCTCTCTCTCTCTCTCTCTCTCTCTCTCTTTCTCCTTCCCCTTTTTTCCTCCTTCCTTACCTACCCCCTTTCTCCTCCCCTTCCTTCCCAATTTTTTTTTTTTCCTTCTTTTTTTTATTTCATCTTCTCAATTTTTTTTACATTTTTTTCTCTTCTTCTTCTTTTTTTCCCCTTACAAAAATAAAAATTATTATTATTATTATTACTATTATTATTATTTTATATTTTTTTTTCTTTCTTTTTGACTCCCCACAATTTTTTTTTCTTTTTTCTTTTTTTTCATTTGAATTTCATATTCGAGCAATAAAGTTTTTTAAATAACGACTAAACTGGAATTTTTTTTTATTTTTTCCTCCTCCTCCTTCCTGTCCTCCTTCTTTCCTGCCCCCTTCCCTTCTACCCCCTTTCCCTCCGACGTATGTATGAAAACTTTAAAAATAAATTAATAAATACATTTTTTTTTATTTTTTTATTTTTTGTATTAACACGTGTTTTTGACTTATTCGAAAAATAAAAAAATAAAATAAATTAATCAAAAAAAAAACTTTCGAAAAAGTCGAAAAAGAAAGAGAAAGAGAGAGAGAGAGAGAGAGAGAGAAAGAGAGAGAAAATCGTTAAGATTTAAAGGTAAAAAAAGATAAATTATTTTTAAATGATGATCTATCAAAATGTCTTTTTTTTGAGGTTTCGAATAAATTAATTAAAAAATTATTAAAAAAAAAAAAAAAATTGTTTTTTTCGTTTGTTTGTTAGATTTTTATTTGTTTGTTCATTGTTGTCACATTATTATTATTATTTATTTTCCAAAGTCAAATTTTTAAACGTTTGCATTTATTTAACCAAAAGTAAGCCATTTTTTTGTAATAAAATCTTTTTTTTTTACCTAAAGATAACTTAAATTAATAATAATAATAATACTCGACAGATGATTGGAGCCCATTCAGGACAGGAATTAACTCGTTTCAAAATCGAATAAAATGAACTCAGGAAAACTTACAAGAATTGTTGTGACGTCATTAGTTATAACAAGATGAAACCTGTTCATCAGTCGTGCAGCTCCACTGATATTCCTTAGGGATCGACGAGTTGAAACCTGGAATAAACGTTGTAAAAACAATCCGACAAACATCAATACGAATCGTCGTGATTACGAGTGATAATAATAATAATAATAATATTTACAGGTAAAAATATTTTCGTAAGTATTTGAATGCTTTATATCGAATTTTTTTTCCCAATAAAAAAGAAAAATTGATTAATATTTTATTTATTTATAATATAAAATTTATTCGTTTGCGAGAGAGAGAGAGAGAGAGAGAGAGAGGGAGATAATA
>NW_002987050.1:147383-154519 GCF_000006295.1 Pediculus humanus corporis | reverse complement strand
AAAAAATAATATATATATAAACATAAAAATATATTTAAAATAAAAAAAAGAAAAGAAAAGATGTAATAAAGAAAATGAAAAAAAAAAAGAGAGAGAAATGAAAAATTCAATTGGATATTTTCCAAAAGGTATATCCAGCGATGATAACTGTTTTTGGCTCCAGTTTTCATAGTTTCTTTCTCTCTCTATCTCTCCCCCTCTCCCTCTTTCTTTCTCTCTCTTCAACATAGAATTTTTTTATTTTCTGAATAAATAAATAAATAAACAAATAAATAAATAATAAAATTTATAAGATGGAAAAGCCTGATGAGTTTTTTTTTTATTGTGTTAACGTGAAAAGTACGTAAAAATTTTTTAATTATTTTTTTATTTTTTTTTACAGTGTTGCCTAATTAATTGTTTTTTTTTTTCGTAACGGTTGGTTTAAGAGATTGTGTGTAAGAAAAAAAAAACTTCTCGAAAGTTCTATTTTTACCGTTAAATAAATGGTTTAATATTTTAAAGAAGAAGAAGAAAAAAAATTTACAACGCAAATCATTTGTATAATAAGAAAAAAAAAAAAAAAAAAGTTTTAAAAAGTTTTTTAAACGAATGATTTAAAATATGAGATGCTGGAAGGAATAAGGAAGATGAGTAAGAGGGGATGGGGAAGGGGGGAATAAAGAAGAAAGAAGAAAAAGGTCAGGCTGAATGAACAGGAAAATGGAAAGTGTCAAAGGCGATGAGAAAATCCCTCAAACGTCTCGATTAAAAAGACAAAATTGCCATCATTTTATATTTTAAATGTTTTTTTTTTTTGTTAGAATATATCTTGCGTGAAAGAAAAGTGGAAGCAGAAAAAAAAAGTGTAAGAAGAATAGAAAAAAAACGAGGAACGGTATGAAATCCGATACGTTCGTTTTTTCTTTTTTTTTTTTTTTAATTTATAAAATATCGAATAAGTTAAAAAAAAAAAAAATTCGTTTCATTTTTTTTTCTTATCCTCTCGGAAAATTTTAATTATAGCAAAAAAAGGAAAAAAAAGGAAAACCTTAAAAAAAAAAAATTAAACGCAAGTCGGTAACAACAACAACAAAAAAAATTAATTTTAATCATTTTAATTAATTAATAAAATTCTATTTAAAAAAAAAATGAAACTAATTACACGTAATCAAACTTTTTTTTTCTTTTTTTATTATTTATTTACGCTTTACACTTTTCCTTTGAGAAATATCTTTTAGTTTTCTTTATCTCTCTCTCTCTCTCTTTCTCTTTCTTTCTTTTTTTCTTTTTCTTTTTATTAATAATTTTTACATCTTAAAATTTAAATAAATTTTTATGGCATTTAAATTTTCCTTTTTCTTTTTTTTTTTTTTTACCCTAATGAATTGAATAATTCATGCAACGACGAATTTTCTCTTGCAAAAAAAAAAAATTTATTATTCTAAAACCAGAAAAGAAAAAAAAATCGTACAAAATAATAATAATAATAATATTATTAATAATAATAATAATATTATTAATAATAATAATAATATATTAAATATTTTAGGCTTAAAATTTTATCCCCTTTTAACACGAAAAAAAAAAAAAATTAATTTGAGAAAAATAGCGGAAAAAAAAGATAATAATTTATATATATGTGTATGTTTATAAAAAGTTTCAAAAACATCTTCGCGATAAAACGTTTGAAAAATGGCGTCGTCGACATTACGTAAACAAATATGACTAATCGTGAAATTACTAAAGGATTTGTTTTTGATATTATTAGTGGGTCTAAAAAAAAAAAAAGTGATTACGGAAAATGGGATTTACACAGCACGAATCAATACAATCCGAAAGTTAAAATAACAAATTGGTAATTATTATAATAATAATAATAATTTCCTCTTTTTTTTTATTTAATTGTGGCAACGCCGCTCACATAGTTGGAAGATAAATAATATTAATAATAATTTTTTTTTCATCGTTACGAGACAGGTGGTATTACAGAGAAGGTTTTCCTAAAGATTACGACGATGCCATTCATTCAACATATAAAAGATTGGGTCACACAAGTGAAGACGAATCGTTTTGGTCGACGGAAACGAAAAGATCGATGGAAACCGGACGTGGGGACCCTCAATTAATTGCATTTAAAAAATTATCAAAAACCAAAAAACTTTTGAGCTTCTTAAATTATCCAATCACTTTGTAAGTAATAACAAAATCATATTTATAATTTTTTTTTTTTAACTCGACACTCATTTTAACCTTCATTCATTCATTCATTCACTCATTTAATTTTTTTGTTTTTTAATTCACGAGGGAAAAAAATGAGGTAAATTTTTTAATCAGGTTGAAAAATCGTAAATCACTCACTTTTTTTTTTATCGTTTCTTAACCGTACCTTAAAACTTTTATCGATCGATAAATTCAATCAATAAATCAATAAATAAATTTTTTTTTTTTTACGCAAAAGGTCAAAAGATTTTATTGATCGAACGTCATAAAAAAAAATTATTTATTTATTATCAAATAATCTCGTCGTGGTATTTAATTTATTTAAAATATTAACGAGAGCACAATAATAATAACAATAATAATAATAAGCATAAATAGGAGATTTTCAATGTGAAAAGTTTAATGGCAACTTATGAGTAAATTATAGTAATAATAATAATAATAATTACGACACATAAAAGTCTTAAATAATAACAATAATTATAATGAGAGTAAGAAAATGTTTTTTTGAAGAAATTTATACTCGTTCGTTGTTTTTTATTATTATTAATATTACTAATGAAGTTTTTTTTTTTTTTTTTTTTTAAAATTTTATTTTATTTTATGTTTAATAAATTATTTAATAATAAAAAAAATTATTTAAAATGTCGATGAACTTTAATAATAATTTAATAAATAAAATAAAATAAATTAAAATTTTTTTTTTATACCGTTAATGTTTATATTATTATTATTATTATTAGTTTTTACAAGCGCGTTTATATTACAAGTGAGGTTAATTACTTGTTTGTTTTTTTAAAACCCCATTACCGTTTCTTTCTCTCTCTCTCTCTCTCATTTTCTTTCTCTCTTTTTCTTCTTTAGAATTTTTTTTTTACAGTATTTACACACACGAACCAGTAAAAAGTTTTGAAACTGGCATTTGAAAAGATAAAAAACAAAAAAATTTTTTTTTTTTTACAAAAACAAAAGGTTTTTTTATTTTTTGGAAAAAGAGAGAGAGAGAGAGAGAGAGCGTGTGGGGTTGAGGAGGGGGGTGGAGAGAGAGGGGGAAATGGGTAAAAGGATATAAAATTTTATAAAAAAAAAAAAAATTTTACGCTCACCCACGTTTGTAATAACAACTTTGTTTGTTGTAAAACGTCAAAGGAGAGGAAAAGAGAAAGAGGGAGGGGATGAAGAGGGGGAGGAAGGGAGGGGAGGAAAAATAATTAACCCACCGACCTAGATAATTATCCTTTTCGGCTATCATACACCGTTCGTGGGTTTAAAAAAAAGGTAAAAAGGAAAAATTTTTTAAATTTTTTTGGGGTTTTTTTTTTGTTTAAATATACATATTTAAAAATTTTTTTTAACCATCTCTCTCTCTCTCTCTCTTTCTACCACCTCTCCCTTCCCTCCCTCAAAACGGGGAAATTTTTTTTTTATTGTTATAAAGTTTAGCTTAAGGTAAAGTAAAAATAAAAAAAAAAGGTTTACAACCTCACGTTATTGATGGTTTGAGTTATATTCGGTCAACGGATTGGGAGAAGGAAAACGTTTAAAATCCTCTACTGAGATAATAAAAAGCTCAAACAGTCTAAAATCCAATTTAGAAATTTATCTTTTTTGAAATGGGTAAAAACTTTTTAGTAAACTTATTGATTGAACTTCTCGAATTTGACTATTTTCAATTAAGTTTAGTAGAAAATTTTGTAAATTCCAAACATGCTTCTTTGTTTTCTTCTTAAATTATTTTCAATTAATTTTGTACCTGGTTTTACTAGAGACAAGTGTTTCTTTTTTTTTTTTTTGAATGGAAAAAGAGAGAGTTTGATGGCATTCATGGTAAACCTTTTTTTCTTTTTTTTTATATCAATCTACTACTTATCTTTTATTTTATTTTCATCGTCACTATTTTCCCCTTTTTATTTTTTTTTAAAACAATTTCCAAAATCACTTTTTCAAGAATTTTAATTAAGGTTTTATTAGTGTGGGTCAATTTTATTTTTTTTTTGGTTTTACGAGGACGAGGATTTATAAAAAAATTTTTTTTTTTTTTTTGCAATATAAAAATTTACTCGAGTGTGTATAAATTTTTTTTTTTTTTTTTTTTTGGTAATTTTGTCGATAAAAACCCTTCCTTATTCTTTCTTCTTCTTCTTGTTGATAACATTTATTTACTTTTTTTAAAGGATTACGTAGCAAATCGTGGAAGGGAGAAGTGAATAGGGAAAACGGGAGAGGGAGGGGGGTAAAAAGAAAATTTTAAAACGTTGCATAATAGTTCGATATATCGAAGAAACCTTGAGAATAATTTTTTTACTGCTTCTCATAAAAAAAAAAAAATGCTTTCAAAAGACAAGTATTTAAATTTTTTTTGAAATAGATTGATCATCATCATCATCATCATCATCACTATCATTATTATCATTATTATTATTATTATTATTATTATTATTATTATTATTTAAAAAATTTCTAATATTAAATTAAATTAGTAAATCAATAAGTAAACCGAATGTCAAATCACGTCACGATTGACGAATAAAAACAACCACGTTTTTTTTTTTCATAAATTGGCGCAACTGGTTTTTTTTTATTTTCAACGTTAAAAACGAACGGTATTATTAATAATAATAATAAAGATAATAATGATAATAATAATAATAATAATAATAATAATAATAATAATAATAATAATAATAATAAAAATAATAAATTAATACTTTTATTTTTACGATTTTATATTTGCGTCGATTTTTAGTTTTGCCACCGTTTTTTTTTTTTTTTTCATAACATTTTAATATCGTTTCCTTTTTTTTTTTGTAATATCTTTTCATAATTATTTTAATAAATTTTTATCATTATCACGCCTTACTGATTTGTTATGAAACAAACAAACAAGTTTTTTTTTGACTTTGTCATTTTTTTTTGTTTGTAATTTCGGTCACTGCCACGAAAGAGATTTTTAATAAAACCTTTTTTTCCAAATTTTTATTTCATTTCATTTATTTATTTATTTAATAAGGTTTTTAATAAAAAGGAATTTTTTCTGAACTCTCTCTTTCCCCCGAAGAATCGCGAAGAAAAATTGTTCGAGTTATTGTTTTTGTTGTTGTGAAAAACACTTGTGTCAAATTTCACATTTTTTTTTTCTGTCTATTTCACTCGCCATTTTATATAACATACTAGGCGGATTTTATATAATAGTTTTTAAGTGAATGTATAAAAACACTCCTTGACTTTATATAGATTTTAAAAATAATTCGAATAAGTGGATAAAATATATATAAAATTTTTTTGTTTGTTTGTTTTTAAATTAACATCATTATCATCATCATTTTTATTTACACATCAAATAAAATCCCTGATTTATTTATTTATTTATTATTATTACTATTTAAATTTTTTTTAATCGCGTTTTATTTAATTCTAACCCCCCTTTCTCTCCCCCCAGAAAAGTTAGAAGAGATATATCACCGGATGATATTAAAAAAATATTACCAACGTTACCCAAAGAAGAACTTGTTCTTCGTTACAAAACAACGTATCAATCACATTACAAACAAATACAAGTAAATCGTTACGAAGAAAGAAACAACGATAAATGTAATTAAACGTAAAAACAATTATTACTATCATTATTATTTTTTTAAACCTATTTTTTATTTATTTATTTTGGGGACAAATTATTTAATTTCAATTTAATAAAAAAATAATTGATTTTGAAATTTAAAAAAATTAAAAAGATTTTTTTCGGGGGGTGATTGAAAATTGCATAAACAGCAATATTAAGGCGTTTTCAATCAGAAATTTTTTTTTTTCAATTTTCGTCTATTAAATTTATTACTATTATTATTATTAATGACATTTCAATCCTCTTAAACGATCGATAAATAATTATAATAATTATTATTATTATTCGACGGTAATGATATTATTATAAATAAAAACGTAGCGAAGAATCTCACGTCCGAAATATATTAATTAAATAAATAAATTTAATAAATTATTCGTTCGTTGGTTCGTTTTTTATTAATTATGTATACATGAATAAAAAAAAATTAAATAAATCTTATTAAATAAAATAAACGAAAGAAAACTAAAATTATAAGATTTACAAACTTTTTCTTCTTCTCTCTCTCTCTCTCTCTCTCTCTCTTATTATATTTCTCCTTTGAAAAATTTCAACTTGAAGGTTTACTTACTTATTTAATGTCTCGTTGAATAAAATAACATTTCCGGTTATTATTATTATTTTTTTTTTCTTCTCTTTCGAAAAGAAATTAATCTGCGGGGATTAATAATAATAATAATAATAATAAATATTTACATTTACGTATAATTTTAATTATGTATATATAAGATGTCGGAGGAAATCCTTGATTTTTTTTTTTCTCCAAATCGCGTTCCGATATTTTTATTTTATTTTATTTTTTTTATTCTACTTTTAAAAAATGTGATTAACTAAAAGAATCGTAAATAAATAAATAAATAAATAGAACAGGTAGTAAAATATTCTTTAAGATCGTTAAAACGGTAATTAACTAATTTAATCTAAACGTCAGGTCAAGCCACAAGGGATTAAAATTACAGTCTATTATTTTATTCAAGTTTTTTTTTTTTTTTTTGTAAAAGATAGGAAAGGGTGAGGAGGAGGTGGGGGAGAGGAGAGGAGGGAAGGGGGGAGATAGAAAAAGATCGTGAAATAAGAAGAAGAATAAAGAAAAAAAAAAAGTAGAAAAGTGTCGCATAGAACTTCCGAGAACGTGAAAAAAAAAAGAAAACGATGGAGATTCCTCGTTAAGATCTTTCAACAACCGTGAAACTCTTCAAGCGAGCAATAAGCTTAGTATGAGATGAATTCTCGTGATGAAGCAGACGATCCGGGATGTGAAACTCCATGGCAACCGTGTAGAACTTTTCTAGTGTCTCATTTTCTCCAGTTTTCT
>NW_002987050.1:126218-147226 GCF_000006295.1 Pediculus humanus corporis | reverse complement strand
ATTTACAGTCACGTATAATAAATTGGAGGAAAAAAATAAAAAACGCGCGCGTACGCCTCAAAATGGAGTAGAAAAAATTTATGTATTTTATTAATCGTTTCTTATGTTTACCTTATGTAAAAACAAATTTTTTTTCGGTAAATTTTTTTTTTATACGAACCCAACGGCAAACTATTTTAACTTATGAACGTTTTTTTCATATTTTATTTTATTTTTTATTTATTTATTTTTTTTTTGCGTTGAGATTTTCATAGAAGCCGAAAGAAGATTTTCATGTCATTGTGTGTCTACTGCTCTCTGTGAGATTTTATATATTCAAATAAAAAAAAAAAAACGTGGTTCATATTATTAAAAGTTCAGTAAGGTAAGTTTACGAGTCGTAAAAAAAAAAAATTATTAATAAATTTATTAATATATATGGGTAAGATGGAAAAAAAATTTATTTATTTATTAATTATTTATTTATTTATTTTTATTATATATCTTTCAATAAAATTAAAAAAAACTAAGCAGACGATAATAAATTTTTATTAATAAATAAATAATATTTATATCGATCAAAAGAAAAAAAAATTATTTTATTATTATTATTAAATTTTCTTATAGTTTTTTATTATTATTATTATTATTAATATTAGTTTTTAAATAATTAAATAAATAAATTTATTTATTTTTTTCTTATCTGTATAAAACAAAAAAAAAATAAAAAATCCACACCGCGAACTGATTTATCGTTTTTGAAAAAAAAAAAAAACCTCAAAAAACGTGAACTAAGAGTTATTAACTCTTTTTTTTTTCCCTTTCCACGTCGTGTAATAAATTGTTACGAAAAAAAAAACCGAGTAATTAATTTAACAGTTTTGAGGTGGTAAAAATAAATTAATAAATAAATAAAAAAATTACTCCGAGTTCGACTTATTTGCCGTTAATTAAATTAAATTTTCTTTTTTTTCTTTTTTTTTTGCTAGCTCGCAAAATAATAATAATGATAATGATAAAAATAATAATAATAATTGCAAATGTAATTTATCATTTGTTTTGTTTGTTTAACGACGTTCGTTTATGAAAGGAAATTATTACCGTAATAATTTCGATACTTTGCGAATGCACAACAACAACAAAAATTTATTGATTTTTTTTTCTCTTTCTCTCCTCCAATTATTATTATTATCGTTCTCTTTTTGTTTTGTTTTGTTTTTTTTTTCTTTTCATTGTCTTCTGCTGCTGTAAATTATTTCAAATTGATTATTCAAATTTTTTTTTCTGTTTTCGTTAATTATAATGATAATGATAATATTATTATTTCAATGATATTATAACTTTGGAATTTTTTTCTTTTTTTAATTTGAATTTTATTTTACATAAATAATTTTTTTTTTATTAAAAGTTAAAAAGTAAAAAAAGAAAGAAAATCAATGAAATGATTAATAAGTAATTAATTAATTAATTAAATAATTTTTTTTTGTTAATAACATCGGTTAATAATCTTAATAAATTTAATTAATTTATCTTATTTATTTTTTTAATAATGATAATAATATTTAAAAAAAATTTTTTTTTCTTATTCGTGTTTTTTTTGTTTAAATGAATAAGAAATTGAAAAAGGTAAAATTATAAATGCGATGAAGTGTGAGATAAAGAGAGAGACAGAGAGATATGTAAAAGAGAGAGATAGATAGAAAAAAGAGAGACAAAGAGAGAAAGAGATGGAAAACAGAGAGAAAATGAGATGGAAAAAAAATGGAAAAGAGATGAAAAAAAGAGACAGGAGAGAGAGACAGAGAGAGAGAAAAAGATGAAAGAGAGTGAGAGATAGAGATGGAAAAGAGAGAAAGAGAGAGAAAAGTAGAGAAAAAGTTTAAAATTATTTAAAGAATAAATTATGGTTGGTTCTCATCGGATATTATAAAATTCATTCATTAATACTTTGATAGTTTTCGTTCTAGTTTCGTTTGTAAACATTTTTTTTTCTTTCTTTTTTTTTTTTTTTTTACTAAAAGTAATGAGATAGTAATGATGATGATGATAATAATAATAATAATAATATTAATAATAATTAAATATAAAATTTGCGTGATTTTAAATAATAAATAATTTATTATAAAGATAACGAACGTTTTTAAATAAATAAAAAAATAAAAAAGTGGCGGATGTACTTTATTATTATTATTATTATAAATAATTATGATGGCCGTTTTCGAGCTTAAAAAATTTATTAAGGAGAAAGAAAGAAAAATGAAAATTTTATCGCGTAATAAACGTAATTTGAAAAAAAAAAAGAAACGATTCCCCTCGATGGATCATTATTTTAATTATGATTAATATTTAAAATTTAGGTTTGCGCCCTTAATTTAAGTTTAAAAAAAAAAAAAATGGCGATGACGAGTAGTTGTTAAGTACTCAAGAATTAAAGTTAATAAAAAAAAAAAAAAATTTTATTAGCGTTACGAGATTTCAATGTAAAAACTTTAAATCGTGTCTCGAATAAATTTAAATAAAAAAAAAAAAATTAATAATTAATCATTTAAAAAAAAGAAAAGTTAAAATTATTATTATTATTATTATTATTATTATTATTATTATTTATTATTATTATAGTATTACGAGTTGGAAAATGATAATTTAAAGTTAGGTAAAATTTTTCCTCTTTGAAAAATCTTGAAAAATTTTTTCCCATGGGTGTTGTTGTTGTTGTCCAAAAGTGAGGAAAAAAAAAACAAAAAAAAAATCTATCGCACGCAAAAACTATAAAAAGTTAAATTTTTTTTTTTTGTTTTTAAATTGAAACATCAGGTGTTCGTGTGTGTGGGGAGGGGAGGACAGAGAAGGGCAGGGGAATTCCTGGGGGAGGGACGAAGGCAAAAAGAAAAATTAATGAGGCGTCGTGTTAATAATACCCGTCAACCAGATGATGCATAAAATAAAAAAAAAAATTTTTTTTAAATCACCTGTCGTTCATAAAATTGTTTTCGATTGTCAAACAATGATAATAATAATAATAATAATAATAATAATAATAATATAATTAATTTATTTCGATATCGATAGGATATCAATATCGATCCGGAATTTAAAATTTTCTAAAAGATAAAGGTGTTATTAATAATAATATTAGTAAAATCGTTTTTATTTTTTATTTTTTAATGTAATTATTTACTTCAATTGAAAATTAATTAATTAATGAAAAATTGTACTGATAATAATAATAAAAAAAATTAAATTTTGGAATGAGATCACCGATCGCTAGCGCTACTATCACCAAATCAAATCTTTTCCAGAAGCTGATCTCGTGCGATTATAGCGCCATTAATACGTATAAGTTAAACATAATAGCGGATAAAATAGGCAACATTATGTGAAAATTTTTTTTTTTTTCGTAACGACTCGCGCGCACCTGACTCGAATCTGTTTAGTCCGGTTTCGAAAATCGTTCGAGAAGTGTCGGGAGTCATCAATTGTGAATTTATTCTATGTCATGTTTTTTTTTTTTTTTTTTTCTTTCGTTTTTTTTCTTTCATCCACCTCCTCTTCCTCCTCTTCCTATTCTTATTTTGATTTTTAATTATTTTTCCTCTCGTTTATAAATTTTCTTTTTTTTTTTTTTTTTAATGAAATTTTATACGAATGAAAATTTTAATAGTTAACGTGATTATTTAAACACAAACAATTTTCATTTAGAAAAAAAAAAATAATCGTACATTAACGAAACGTGCGTAAGAAAAAAATAAATAAATAAATAATTTTCACTTAATAATAATAACCCCCTTTCGTAATAATAATAATAATAATATATAGAAATTACAAATAAATATTGAAAAAAAAATTAAAATCTTATCGTGTAATAAATGAATGACGTGAGTGCGTTGATAATTATACAAATAACTTATTATTAAATATTATTATTATTATTATTATTATTATTATTATTATTTTTACTTTATAGAATTCGAAAGTTGATTATAAAAATTATATTTAAATTTTTATTATTATTATTATTATTATTATTATTGTAGCAACGCTAAGAATTTTTTTTTTTTTTGGATGGCTACCGCTATGTGTTTACATTTTTTTTTATTTTTATTTATTTTTGATTTAAACGTGAAAAATTAAAGTCGGAAAATATTAATAATAATAATAATAAAATTGAAAAGTGAAATAAATAAATAAATAATAAATAATTTGTAAATTAAATTTTAATAGAGAAAAAATAAAGTAAAATAAATAAATAAACCGGAGAAAAAATTAAATTTGTATAAAGTGACACGTTTAACGATAATGATAATGATGATTATTACGTTATGATCATGTTACGATAATGATAATGATAAATTTATAATTTGTTTGGTTTATATTATTATTTATTTTCACGCGGCGTTTTTTTTTCTCTCTCAACTGTGACGCAAAAAGTTTTTCGTTAGTCACATCCGGTCTATTTGTATCAATCAATCACAATCGCGCGTTTTCCGTTAAGTGAAAAATTTTTTGAGGATAATAATAAAGGAATGTTAAAGATAGATAGATAAAAATAAATCGATAATCGATATACACGTGTGTATGTGTGTGCTCGCTCGATCGTTAATTAATTAATAAGTAAATAATAATCGATCGTTGATTGTTTTATTAAAGTTTTTCGCGGTTTTTTTTTTTTTGTGTACCATCGGTTATAGTAAGTGTTTGACTCGTGTGTATTAAAATGACGTGGATTTGTAGTAGTGTAGTTAGTAATTCGCCCAAATGGATAACACGATTCATGACAGCAAAAAATGGTATGTTTTTTTTTATTATCATCATTATTTTTTTTTACTTTTCCTAAACTCCGCGTTCGTGTGTGTGTGGTTTAACTTATTATCATCATCATCATCATTATTTTTTTTTTAAACACACACACACACACACACACACGCACAAAAAAAGGGGGGAAAAAAGAAGTAAAAAAAAAAAAAACCTTTTTAGAAAAGTGAAAAAAAAAAAAGAAAAAAAAATTCAAAACCGTCGTCGTTTGATAATTAAAAAAGTTTTAATGAGTTACTTTGCACGATGATATATATATGCATGCGTGTGTGCGTGCGTGTGTGGGTGCGTACGTACGCACGCAGGCATATAAATTTACGCGGCGTAATTTTTTTCTTTTTTTTCCCGCCTTTTTTTAAATGTAGAATCATAAAAGTGGCTTTTTTAGTAAATGATTGTGAGAAAAAGGAAAATCAAAGGATTTTCGAGGGGGAAAATGGAAAACAGGAAACGCGGACGACGCGAAACCGAATTTGTTTTTATTTTCTTTCTCCCTTACTCCCCCTCCTCATTACTTTATGAGATTTACTTACTTTGATTTGTTTTTTTTTTTTTAATGGAATCCAAAGGGAAAAAATAATTTTTAACTGTTCCCCCATCGTTGTTGATGTTGTTGTGATTATTATTATTTCGAATTAATCCTTAGCAAATTTCCCTTCCGGTTTTTTTTCCGGATACGGCACTGTCGTCGCATATTGATAATATTATACGGTTCGTTCATTGAAAAATCATCGGGATCAATTATGAGAGGCAGACGTCGAATGATCGGGGGGAAAAAAAATTTTTGCGAGGGAGCTTAAAATGCGAATGCGGGGATAAATAAGAGGGGAAGGGTAGTGGGGAAAAAAAAGGAGAGGTGGTTTCGTACCTCCCGAATTTTTTCCACAATCGAAATTTTTCAATTTGATAAAATAAATTTTTAAAAATAATTTTTTTTTTTTTTTACGACGTTTTGATATTTGGCAAAAGAGTCGAAATGGAGAGATTTCCAGGAGACGGCTCCAGCCGATTTTTTAAAAATAATTAGACGAGAAAGTTTTTTTTTTTTTGGAACGAACGGCGCACACGTGGAAATCAAATTTTCAATGTTTTTTTCCTCGACTTTTTACAATTTGAGTAAACGAAAACGGAAATGGTTTCCCGGTTTTTGCGGTTATTAAAGACTTTGCGTTCATGTTTTTTTTTTTTTCTCTTAAACGTTTTCTATTTTTGCTTTAATGTTTTGAAACACGAAGGATGTAAGTTTTTATGAAATTATTGGCGAAATGAAACGCGTTCGTGGCGTGTAAACGCGTTATTTAAAAAAAAAAAAAGAGAAACAAATCGAATAACGAATAATAATAATAATAATAATTGACTTTTCGGATATGATTTTATAATAAGTTTCATTAAACGGATGTTGGTGGTGGTGTTGATGGTCATCTTCCAGTATTTAACCTACTTTCTTCCATTATTTTTCCGTTAGCAGACGAAATTAGTTTTTTTTTTCACCTAAGAATTTAATGTCGTTAAAAAATAGTCAAGCGGAGTAAAAAAAAAAAAAAAAAAAAAAAAAAAAAAGAAGCATTTGCTTAGCCTCGCATGCAAAAATTATGTTTTTCTTCTCATTTTCGCTGGAATAATAATAATAATAATAATAATAATTTTTCACGGAAGGGAAATTTTTTTTAACGGTTTTTTTCTCCCTCTCTCTCTCTCACTCTGCCTTTCTCTTCTTTCGTCTGCTTTTTTTTTTTTTTGATTTTATTAAAATTTTCTTGCAAACGAATATTAACGATGATAATAATATTCGTTTATTATTATTATAATAATTATTATTATTATTATTATTATTATTATTATTGTAATATTCGTTTTGAATCCGAGTGAAAATTAAAAAAAAAAAAAAAGTGGAAAAATTAATTTGGAAAAATTAATTTGGAAAAATGAAATAAAATAAAAAACGTTAAAAAAAAAAATGGGTTCGACGCGCGAAACGTTTTTTTTTTAAATTAAAAATAAAAAAAGTAAAAATATTATTTATTTATTTTTATTTTTATTTTTCTTCTTCCACGTTTTTTCCTCTCTCTCTCTCTCCCTCTCTCCATTTTGTAGATTTTTTTGTTGTTGGACGGTTTACTTATTCGTTTGTTAAAATTTCGTAAAAAACACGCAGCGTTTAAAAATTTTGAGAAAAAATAGTATTGCGTATCGACAACCCGCGTCGCAAAAAAAACAAAACGAATCAAATTGATTTTTACACGTATTTTCATTTTTTTTGTTTTGTTTCGTATTGTTTTGTTGTTGTCGTCGTCGTCGATGGGTGAGGTCGACGAATCTATGACGTCAGAGAGGAAAAAAAAAAACGATATTCGCAATAAATCCGATAGGATTTAGGCATTGTTTCCCTTTTTTTTTTATTTTGTTGTTTTCATCGTTCTTAGTTAATAAAGCGTTCGTATTAATTTAAATAATAATAATAATAATTATTATCATCATCATCATCATCATCACACCACCTTCGTAATAATGCACGGATAAATTTGCGAAAAATAAAAATAAAAATAATAATAATAAATGAAAAATAAAGCTATGATGAAAAAAAAAAAATCTATTGTTAATTCAAAGGAACAATGGAAACGCAAGTTATGCGATTTAGTTCTTCGACTTTTTTTTTTTTTTTTTATTGAATGGAAAAATTTTTTTTTTATTTTTCTTTTTTTTTCGCTAATCATTTTTTCTCCCCATTTTTTTCCCCATTCTTGCAAAAAAAAAAAAAATTTTTTTCAAAGGTTTGCCGGAAAATTGTATAAGAGGTAAAAAAAAAAAAAAATAAAATGAAGTAAGAAGAAGAAAAAGAAAAAAGGAAGAGGAAAAAAAAATTTCATTCCACGTGTATCCGGCCGGTTGATTCGTTAAAAAAAAAAAGAAGGAAAGAAGGGGAAGAATACAAAAACGAATTGCTCGTCGATAAAAAAAGAAAAGAAAAAGAAAATTCAAGGAGATAATAATAAGATGAGAGAAGAAAAGAAAAGAAAAGGCTTCCACATCGCGCGGCATTTCTCGAAAGTAAAAAAAAAAAAAAAAAAGAGAGAGAGAGAGAGAGAAAAAAAGAAAGAAAAAATTGCAGCGAACGGTTTTAATGAAAAAAAAGGAGAAGAAGAGGGAAGAAGGGGAGGGAAGAAGAAAAGAAAAGGCTTGAATAATAAAACGCAAGAGGAGTTATATATATGTATAACTAAAAGAATTGGGAAAACGTCTAAGAAAAGGGAAAAGGCGTGGGGGGAGAGGGAGGGAGGAAGAGGGGGGGGAGAGAGGAGGTAAAATGAAAAAGATTAAAAAACGTAAAGATGCTGCCACACTAGCAAAAGATAACTGATAGAGTTTTAAAGATATTTTTATTTTCGAATCAGACATATTGCAATCCTCTTTCGCAAAAAAAAAAAAAAAGTTTTCCTTTTTCATTCCATTTCATTCCTTTTTTTTCCTTTTTTTCTTCTTCTCCATCCCCTCCTCCTTCTTTTTCCAACGACGAGAAAGGCATGCGAAGAAAAACCTTCAATTTTTTCCTTTTTTTTTTTTTTCTCTTCAGACTTGTCTCTTTATCCCCGTTTGTTTTCTTTTCCGCCATAAATTTTACTCTTATTTTTTTTTCTTTTACTCTTTCGCTTCCCTTATTTCATTCCTTTATTACTTTCCCCCGTAATATTTTTTTATGTTGAAGCATAAATTTTGTCGGAGAACGTGTTACAAACAAAAAAAAGAAAAAGAATATGAATGAGAGAGAAAAAGAAAGAAAGAAAGAAAAAATAAAATTTAAGTTATAATGGCGGAGTGTAATTATGCGGTGGGAGCACGAAATTTAAGTTCGCTTCGGTGTACCAACACAAACAAACAAACGAAAACGATCGTAGGTAGTAATAAAATGTTGTTAAAACAAACGGAATACGGTAAAGGTACGACGACTAAAAAAAAAAAATCATTTTTTGTTTGCTTTTTTTATTTAACTCGAGAATGTAATAATAATGACGACGATAAAAATAATGGAAAAGAATATGTAAATACGATTCATTCATTCATTCATTCATTCATTCATACGTTTGTTTCATTGTAGGGGGAAAAAAAAAAAGTTTTTCATTTGCGGCAATATCGATTATTCCGTGCCAGGTGTAATTATCGTATATATGTATATATTTTATGAAATTTACTAATGGTGGCAAAAGGCGTTAAATAGAAAAAATGGCGTCTTTCGGCCTCTGGCAAAATGTCGTCTGCTTTTTTTTTTTTTAAAGAAAACCCCGTTCATTTTTCATCCGCGAATGGAAAATCAAAAGGAGAGGAAATTTTTTCTTTTTTTTTTTTTTAATTCAAACGCGATTTTAAATAGTCTAAAGCTCGAGTATTTCGATACCCGAAACAACAACAACAACAATTCGCGTAGAAGTTTTTTTTTTTTTTTTTTCAAAGATGGAGGACGGAGAGAGAGAGAGAGAAATAGAGAGAGAGTGAGTGAGTGAGTGAGTGAAAAAAAAATATGAGAAGGGATTTTCTTAAGGGAAAAAAATTTTAAAATAAAAGAAAAAAAAAATTTTTTTGTGTTTTGTTCGCTCGTGTTTTTTTTCCCATCAGTTTCATCGGAAATGCATGTTTCTATCTCTTTCTATTTCATTCTCACCGAGAAACCGTGTGATAATTTTGCGCGTGTGAACCTGAAAAAACAATGTGAGGTTTAAATTTATTATTATTACCATGATTAATATCATTATTATTCGCGCATATATATATGTATTTTTTTTTCCTTAACGATTCATTTAATTATTACGTTTAAATAAAGTTCAATGTATTTTAATTGTTTTCTCTCTCTCTCTCTCTCTCTCTCTCTCTCTTAATGAGAAAAAAAAAAAAAGAAAGAGGTAGGTGAGAGAGAGGGGATAAGAGAGAGTGAGAGCAAAAAAAAAAAAAAGAAAAAAGAAATTTTGGTTTCGCTAATAGAATTTTTCCCTTTTTTAGCAGAAAACTCGAATCGATTATATAGGAAAAGATGGGTTTGTTCAGGTATTTTTAATGATGAAAAGGTTTTTTTTTTGGGGGGAGGGAGAGGGGGGAAGTACATCGGAATTAAATTGCGTCATCAATGTCGGAAAGAGAGACCGATGGACATCGGCTTTTAATTAATTTTAATTAAACAGTGAAAGCTAATTAGAGAATTTAATTCGGAAACGAACGAACGGACGAGAGTCGAACGAGAATCGAACTACTTCGTTTTTTTTTTTTTTTACATTTAATTAATTTTTTTTACATAAAAATATATATTTGTGAACGTTTTTTTTTTTTTTTTTTTTTTTTTTTTTTTTAAATTTCAAACGTGTTTGTGAAGAATGGTTAAAATCAGAGTCACTCATACGAAAAGTGGGAAAAAAAAGAGAGAGAGAGAGAGAGGGGGGGGGAGGGAGGAGCGGGTAGCAGGTTTAACATGAATGAATATGTAATACGTCCGACTCCATTTCAAACTCGTTCAATTTTTTTTTTTTTTTTTTTTTTTAAATATATAAAAAAAAATGATTTTTGTTTTTATTTTTTTTTAGAGGCGAGTTTTTTTTTTTTTTTTAATCGAAACGATGGGAAAATATTTCTATGGGGATAATAATAATATTGCCTCAGGTTGATTTTCGAACCTGGATTCGGTTCATTTGTTTCTACCGTATTTCAAGAGAAAGAAAGAAAGAAAGAGAGAGAGAGAGAGAGAATTAATTACGGAGTGAATTTATTTTAAGCCGAGAAGTAAACAAGTTGTCCTTCTATATATATATATATATATATATATATATATTTTCTCTCTCTCTCTCTTTCTCTTTCTCTCTCTTCCAAAAGTTTATTTCTTCTTCTTCTGTTTCTTCACTTCTGTATCAGATTGGTTTCCTTTTTTTTTTTTTCTTTCAGGTTCAGATCAGGTCGGATCCTGTTTCTTCTTGTTAAAATTAATATTTTTAGAAAAAAAAAAAATTTTGAGTTTGTTTTTTAATTTTCAGTCGAAATTTTTTTTTTTGGTTTGTTTTGTTTGTTTTTAATTTGAATTATTTTAACGACAAACCTGTATTTTCTCTCTCTCTCTCTCTCTCTCTCTCGCTACGTTAAAAAAACAGAGGACAAAAAAAAGAAAAGAAGAAATTTTTTTGTTGCCATGTGTTTGGCCCTTCGCGAATTGACGTAAATAAATCGAAATCGATATCGAACGATCGATCGATTGATTTTTTTTTAAACAAAAGGTACGAAAGAATTTTAAAATTTTGTAAATTAAAATTTCCGGTTTGAGAATTCAATCGTGGAAAAAAAAGAAAATCAATAAACGAATAATTTTTAACGTAAATTCGAAAGGTGAAACTTGTTGTTGTTGTTGTTTTTCATTATTAAAACGAATGACCACCGCCGACAACCGCGTTGTTGTTTGTACATTCATGTAAATACATTCATTCATTAAAAAATTGTAACGAGTCTTATTTAGAAATGAATTTTGTCATTTTAGGTAGTATTTTATAATACTACATAAAAACAAATTTTGACTTTTTTAAGATTTTTTTTTTCTTTTTTTCGGTTGTTTGCATTCAAGATTTTTCCGTTTGTTATTAAAGAGAAAGTAGAATTTTGTTTAAAAACGTCGATTTAGGGAAATTCTACGGCGTTAAATCATAATTTATTTTTTTAAATTTGAAAAAAAAAAAAGATTTCGAAACTTTAAAAAAAAAGGGATTTTTAGGAAAACGTGTGAAAAAAAAGTAATTCAACTGCCGGCTAATGTTTGACACTTGTGGCAAACTTAAGTTGTGGTTAACCGTCGTACGTGATCGGGAACGGATGAATCAGGATCGCCAAAACAAAATTTTTCATTTAAAAAAAAAAAAGAAAGAGAAAGAGAGAAATTATAAAAATGTCGGTTGCGTGACGTAGATACATAAATGAAAGGATGGCTGGGGAGAGAATGAGTGAGCAGAAAATATCAAAAAAAAAAATAATAATAAAAAAATTAAATTTGAAGGATGAATCCCTTACCTTAACGAAATCCCAGACTGAAAATCCCCAGGTTATATACAGGTATTTAGAAATGTAACAATAGGAATCAATGAGAAAAGGAAGCGTGCGTGAGTTTTAAACATCGGATCCGGTTTTTTTTTTTTGTTTTGTTTTGTCCGAGTTCGGTCATCTTCGTATAAAATGCGATCCGTCGACGGTCTCGCGTAATCCACGCGACTTACGAACCCGAGTCAGGTAGAAACGACCATTAAAAAAAAAAAAAAAAAAAACGATTCGATATTTTCAAGTGCACCTGCACGAAACGAAAAAGAAAAAAAAAATTCCTACTCACAACCATTATTATTATCATTATTATTATTATTAGAATAATATGTTTTTCCATGCGAGATGTTTTTATTTGATTCCTTTTTTCCATTTTTTTTCCTTTCATTTCTTTTTTTCCTTTTTGCCAGGTATCCAATCCTACGCCACGAAATCTCACGTGAAAGCCATGACGGCAAAAGTTTTCAGTCTTTTGGTAAAAAGTGACAAAGTCGTCATTTTTTCAAAATCCAGTTGCGAAGATTCACAAAAGGCGAAATCGATATTCGATGATTTGAAGCAAAAATACACGGCCGTGGAAGTAGACAGGAGAGAAGACGGGCAATTTTTACAAATGCATTTGGGCGTCGTCACGGGTTGTGCTATCATGCCGAGGATATTCATCGTCGGAAAATGCATCGGCGGCACCTACGATCTCATAGAACTCCAGAAAAACGGACAATTGTTGGTACTTCTAAATCAAGATTTTTAATAAAAAAATTTTCTTTTTGTAAAAAAAAAAAAACCCTCACGATTCGAAATTGATGATTATAATAATAATAATACTCATAAAATACATTTAAAATAAAAAAAACAAAAATTTTTTGTTTTTTGTCTACATGTTGAACGAGGGAAGTATTACATTCTCCAGGCAGGCAGTTGTGTCTTGCTTGGTTGGAAAAGAAGCAGAATTTTCCAGTGCATTTTTTTTTGTAAAATAAAGTCAACGCCCATTCGGTAATATTTTGTAATAAATCCTATGAGAAACTCGAAAATAACATTATTAAGCTAAACATTTAAAACTATATACAATTTGTCACCCCTGGAGAATCATCCGAAGCCGAAAGCAAAGACATTTATAACGCGAATTTGCATAGTATATTACCCAATTAATAAGAGCTTATAATAGTGGAAGGTTTTCGGTTTTATCCGGGATGGATGATGCGGCGAGGAAAGCTTAAAAAGGAAACCGAAGAAAAGAGAAAAGAGGGGTAGGAAAGATGAATAGAAAAGGGGAAAAGGGTAGAGGTTACAGAGAGAGAGAGAAAGAGACGAGAAAAGTTTTTCATCTTTAACAGAATCAAAATAAATTTTCCTTTATTAAATAAGACAAAGCCATCAAGAGTGTGTTGTTTGGCAGCGTCGGATGAAATTTCTCATGAAAATACGTTAAAAGTTCTCGCAAGTTTTTCAAAAACCCCCCAAAAAAAAATCCCACGTTTTTTTTATTTCCGGAATCTCTTCTTCTCATCCCACCCCACTGACTCCCACGTCATTCCTTTTTTGTTTTTTTTTTTTCTTATAACGAAGTATTTTCCGAAATTGGGGCCGTTGTTAATTTTTTTTTTTTTTAAGTAGAATTTTTCCAGGAAGTTGTTGTTGTCATTTGAAATATGCGTTTACAAACGTTCTGGAATTTTCCGAACAAAATCTGACAACGGTGGCTCACATCAATCGTCTAACGACGAAGGTTTCCATTTCGGGTTTTAAATTTTTTGGAAAAATAAACGTCACGGGAGGAAAATGAATATTTATTTTTGTATTTTTTTTTTAATTTAAAGGGAGACGTCACACGTGTTTGCACTCGCACGCGCACACGTGTACACGCGTTTTAATTTACGTTCGAGAATACTCGAAAAGTGGTGGTAGGCAGGCACACACTTGAAAAAGGATTCATCGTGCGAATCCACGCGCGTTTGAAAAAAAAATACTACAAAGGAACGAAGGAGAAAGAGGGGAGAAGGGGAGAGGGGCAGGGGGCAGGGGAAAGGTTCGATAAAATTTTAATAACGAGAATCAATGTCGTGCGAGTGATTCATATTTTCCAGAATAATTTTCCAGAAAAAAATTTTTTTTTTTTTTCGTTTTTCAAATTTCCAATTTAAATTCCTTTTTTTTTTTTTTTTTTGGAAAAAAAGCGAAAAAAATGATAACGTCGTTTTTTTTTATTTATTTATCGAAAAAACAACTGGAGAAAATTAAAAATAAAAAAAAAAACTGAAAAAGGGAGAAATGAAAAGTGTAAAAGTTCAAAGTTGTTTTGCAGGAGAGGGGTTGGAAAAAATAAAAGATTTTGTTTTATGGAAAAAAGGTAAAGTTAAAATGTTGAAACCGACGGCGATGGTGATGATGATGATGATGATGATGATGAGAATGGAAAAGTATGGAAAAAAAAGAAAATGACGTAGGATTTTGGAACTGGATAAATTTTTTTTTTTTTCTAACCGAAATCGGACTCAATTATATAAATATATATAAATGTTTTTTTTTTCTTGGCTCTGATAGTGTGTACGGGTTTAACCTTTTACGGTAAATTTTTATTTCGTGAAAGTTACGAGTTGAATTTTTATTTTTTGTTTAAAGGAGGAAAAAAAGCGAAATTTTGGGGAAAAAAAATGGCTTCCGAACCTTCCGCTCCCTCCCCCCTCGTTCCTTCGCCCAGTAAAAAAAAAGAAAATTTTTTTATAAAAGATCGATACGAAATATTTTTTTCTTTTTTTGGAAGAAGAAAATTAACGAAGCGGCATGACACTCCAAAATTTCTATTTTTCTAAAAATATTTTCATCAATAAAAAAAACGCGGGGGTGGCGGGGAAAGGTTAAAATTTTAGGGAGCCGAAGGGTGTGTCGAAGAGAGAAAAAAAATTTTTTTTTTTTTGTTTGTTTGTAAAACTCATCAATCAATTAACCTGGAGTCACAATCAGCGACGAACGGAAACAATAAAATTAAATTTTTTTTTTTGCGAGACTTCGAAGAGAGAGAGAGAAAAATAAATATAAGAAGAAAAAGAATAAGAAGAGAGAGATAGAGAGACGGATGATATGATGGAAAGACAAAAATGTAAACTCTGGAATTCTGGAATCAAATTTTTTTTTTATTGTCACTCACTTTTGGAAAACCGATTCATCACCGTCATCAGTTCTCCAGAGTATATTAAAGATCAAAAAAAAAAAAATTTTTTTCTTTTTCGTCACGCCCAACTGATTCTTTACTCGAGTTTAAAGAAAGTTTTCTTTTTTTTTGTCGCCGCGAAAAGCGTGCGGCACAAAAGAGAGAGAGAGAGAGAGAGAGAAAAGGAAACGTTGCGTAAACAGAGGAAAATTTTGGAAAATGAAAATGTAAAATAAAAATGTGAAAATAAGAAAGAGATGTGAATAATGTGTGCCGTAAAATGATGATGATGAAAAGGAATAAAGGAAAAAAAAGAACAAAGGAATAAATAAGAAACAAAGGAAAAAGAAAAATTTTTTTTTGTTTCCCGGGTTTGAAAACTTGTTTGTTGTCGAAAGGTTCTTATTTACATAAATAAATTTGAAATTTCGACGGATGACGAAAGTGACGAAAAAAATGAGAAAAGAAAATAAAAGAAAAAGAGAAAAACCGAAAAAAAAAAAACAGTGTCAGAAACTAAATTAGTAAAACAAATTAAATTTATTTTTTTCGAAAAACAAAAACAGAAAAAAAAAAAAAACAAAAAGAAAAAAAAAGAAAAAAAAAAGAGGAAGATGGAAATAAGACGACGGCGACGACGACGACGAAGAAAGAAAATGAAAAAAAATTTATTTTAATTTTTTTCCTTTGGAGAAATTTCCAGAATAATTTTTTTCCCCGAGTTAATTTGGAATATATTAAAATGGAGAGAGAGAGAAAAAAAGAGTCACGTGATTTTTTTTTTCTTGTCATTTTTTTAAAATCGAGAGTGTGTGTCGACGACGATGACGACGGTTAATGAACCGAAATAAACAAAATGGTGATTAATTTTTTTTTTTTTTTACGAATCATTTATCTGGAAAAATTACCCCGCTGGAAGAGGAAGGAAGTGCAAAAAAAAAAAAAAATCAATGAGTGAAATTTAGCCGTTCGTCAAACGGAAAAGAGGAGGAGCCGGTGGAGAAGTTTTGATGATGATGAAATGTTTAATCCCCTCACGTGATTTTCATTTTTCCTGTTCGTTCCTGGCCCCCCTCAAAAAAAAAAACGGGAACGTTATTAATGCTCCATTTGATAAAAAAATAATTTTCGTTTTTTGTTTCGCGTTTACGTTCGCAAAAATCGTCATTCTGCCCATCGTCGTTCTTCCCTTTTTTTTTCTTCCTCCCTATCGTCTCATTCCTGGAAAATTTTAAAGGTTAAATATTAGACGAAACGCGTGAGAAAGAGTAGTAGAATATTACCGGGTAAATGAAAAAAATGAAGGAGTGGGTTGAGAAAAGGTTGAAAAAAATTGAGAAAAAAGGTAGCGAGTGAGAGTGAAAGAGGGAGAGAGAAATAGAGAAAGATAGAGAGTGATGATGAGTTGACTTTGGAATTGGGTTTTAGAGAGAGAGAGGGAGAGAAAGAGAGAAATTTCGTTAAAGCCTTTAATTTAATTGCGTTTGATAGAATATCTTGACTGTGATGGAGAAGGTGAAAAACGAAATGAGATTGAGAACAGGTATTAAATTTAATTTTATCGTGGTGGTTTTTTTTTTTTTTTTAATGAATTGAAAAGTTTTTATCATAGTTTAATCCCACGCGAACGTGGCGGCGTTCGTTCGTTCGTTCGTTCCTTCTCTTGTTCATTCACGAAAGTTATAGATTTTTTTTTCGTGCGTTCGTTTTGTTTTTGTCTGAATGTAACGGGCTCGATATATTATTTTTCGTTTTTTTTAATATTATTATTATTATCACCGAACGGTGACGAACGGTGAAAAACAAATTTTTTTTTCATTATGTCCGTCGTTTATTATTATTATTACTATTTTCGTTTTTTTTTCTCTCCAGCGAACGTCCGCTTTCGTTTATTTTCGATTATTGCATCATCGAAGTTAATAAAATTGCTCATTAAATTTTTTCCATCTTTCGTCGTTTGTTTCGTGTTTGTTTGTTTGTTTTATAATTTAACAACCATCAAAATGCACTCGTCGTCGTCGTCATCGTCGTCATCGTCGTCATCGTCGTCGTTCTTTTTTTTTTTTTTTTGTTTGTTTTATTTTAATTAAAAGTTATAGAAAGTAGAGAAAAAAAAAAACTTTTTTGTTGAAACTTTAGTAAAAAAAAAAAGTTTAATGTTTAAGTGATGATGATGATGATGATGATGATGGCGATTACGCGACAGGTGAAAAAAATGAAGAGAAATTGAAAAGAATTGATACGCGGCGTACACACACAAAAAAAAAAGAAAAAAAAATGAACGAAATTAAGAAAAGGGAGGAAAAGGATTCGCAATTCGGGAGTGTAAAAACCGGAAATAAAAAAGGAAGAAGCGTGAAAAAAAATAATTTTTTTTCTTTTTTTTTGGGGGAGGTGGGAGTAAGGAGGGAGGGAGGGAGGAAGGGGAGAGATCTAGTCTTGATTAATAACGGGCAAAATGTCTTCACATTTATTACAACATCTGAATAAAATAAATGTTTGACTTATTTAAAGAGCATCTGGTTTAAGAAAAGATCACGATTCGACCTTTCGATATAAATCGAAAATACTTTCTAGAACGTTCCAAATTGATCATTTCGCTTACGCGTGTTAATACAAAAAGAAAAGCCTTGACGATTTAAAAAAAAAAAAAAAAAATTTTTTTTATGTGCAAAATCACGTTTTTTTTTTTTTTTCCTTTCTTGTGCGCGCAATAAAAGAAAAGAAACGGAAATGAAAATGAACGGAAATTGATATTACTCAGTTAGAAAAGGTCGAAAAGGTCTTCTTTTTTTTGTGATGGGGGAGGGAAGAAAGAAGGGGAAATTTTGTCGCACAAAAATGATTCTTTTTTTTTTTTTTCCTGAAGAGTTGAAATAAAACTCGCGTTTAATTTTTCTTGAATTTTTTTTTTCTTCGAGGAAGGTTAAATTTAAAAAAAAAATGAAGAAAACGTTTTTAAAATTTTCTGAAATACGTTTCCGGTGATATTTTTCTACTTCCTTTAACCTTTCCCTGAAATCTCATTGGCGTTTGTCACAGGGATCGGTTTTCTATTTTTTTTTTTTTTTTAACGAATGCGTCGAATAATTTTTTTTAAAAATGTTTTTATTTTTTATGACGTCAGAAAGAAAAGAATGTATTTCCGTTAGTGTCACGACAATAATGCGTGAGGTTAAAAAGTTAAAAGGTTAAAAAAACAAATAATTAAATTTTTTTCTGTTTGTTTGTGGACACTCGCGGAATTTGAAAAGTTTTTGATCGTTAAAAATTTTTTGAGGTAGCGTTGTTGTGTCAAGTTTGGTTGTTCGACAACAACCACAACAACAACAACGACAACATCAAAAATGTAAAATGAAAAAATTTAAAAAAAAATAATCTCTTACACGGTACGATTATAATAAATTCGTAGTAGTTTTTGCGTTTCTAATTAATGAGGGAGTTTTTTTTTTTTACTTTTTTTTATTATTTTGAGGTCCCTTGGGGAGTTTCTGGATATTAACGGATCCCAAAATAAATCATAAAAATTTAACGAAAAATATTATCGTTTCGAATTTTTTTTTTTTGTTTTTAATTTCGGATGTAGAATTTTTGCTGGAGTTTATATTTATTTTCACCGCCTTTTTAAACTAGGCCGAAAAAAATCCGTTTCCCTTTCAGCCATTTTTTTTTTTTTTTGTGAATTTTTGCCGGACTAAAAAAAGAAAAAAAAAGTTTACAGAAATGAAAAATAGAGAGAGAGAGTGAGAGAGAGAGGCCGAGGTAGAGGCAGAGAAAGAGAGAGAGAGAAAATAACAAACGAGAAATTGTTTTTTTTAACGATGTTTCCGGTTATTTTATTGAAATCGATAATAATCGATTATTTAACAGCCGAGATCGATAAATCGATAATAAAAAAAAAAAATTTTTGTTTTTTTTTTGTTGAAAATAATCGAATGATTCGCGTAAATAACGTAATTCTGAATTTTTTCCGGTCAAAAATCAATTAGTATATTGTCACGGAGTCATAATGAGTAATAAATCCCTTTTTTTTTTTTTTTGCTTCGCTCCAGGGGATTTTTTGTAGCAAAATAACCTCGAGGGAAGGAAATCCTTTAGGGGTAGCAAAACGGTCAAATTAAATATTTAAAGCTCTTAAATTCATTTTTTTTTTAGGTTTTCGAATTTTTGTTAAAAAAAAAAAATTTTTTTTTTTGGAGAAAAAAAGGAAAACTTTCCGTTCTGGAATCCCTGGAAATTTAAAAAAAAAATTTTTTCCAAGAATCATTTTCGATTCAATTAATTTTTCACGGTTTTGAATTTTCTATTTGAAATAAGAAAAAGAAAAAAAAAAGAAAAAATGACGGATTTTCGTTGTTTTTTCATTTTCCAGAAATGGAAAGTACGAACGAATGGATTTATTTTTTCCAGTCGTCTTTGATTTTATTGAATTTTCTTACAAAAAAAGAAATAATGATAATGATAATAATGATGGAAAAAGTTTGAGATTTGTTGAAAATGTGTCGAATTTGCGTAAAAAAAAAAAAAAAATTTTATCATTAAACAAAAGAATAATAACGCCGCGACGCGAGAAAATTATTATTATTATTATTATTATTATTATTATTATCGTCATTATTCACTTTTCTAGAATATGAAATATCAGGCAGGGCGTGAAATTTATTTTTGATGACGAATTGATTAAGCGAAAGTTTTATCAAATTTTATTATTTTTTTTTTTATTTTACGTCTTGCGGAAAAAAATATTACCATTGTTTTTTTTTTTTTTTTAAATTGAGAGCGACGACGACGACGACGACGTTTTTTTGTTATCGTCGTCTGCTCATTGGAATAATGCATTCACGTATCGACTGGGAAATTGGAATGAAAAAAAAAAAAAAAAAATTGGTCGTTGGTGGTTTTTTTATATTTATTTTTTTAAAATAAATAAAAACGTGATTCGACGAAAAGATTTTTTTTTCGTAAGTTTACGAGAAAAAGTTTGCCGAGCGTTTGTCGTTGTTGTTGTCATTGTTTGTTGTCTCACGATTTTATTTTATTTTATTTTTTTTTTGGGTAATCCGATCGCACACGCGAAATAAAATTTATAATTAAAAAAATAAGAAAAATAATTTGAATAAAACAACTTATTATTTTAGGTTGTGAAATAATAATAATAAGAATTATTATTATTATTATTATTATTATTATTATTATTATTATCCACCATTAAACACGACAAGGCTACTTGTCGGAGTTTTTAAGTATTTATCCGAGGTTTCTACCCGATTCCTTAGGGACAAATACTCGAATTTCGGTGGTGCCACTTATTATAAGATAGCACCACATCAATTCTTGAAGGTCTTCCTGAGTCCGTCTTTTTCGATGGGAACGATTTGTCTCCTGAACTGGGCTCCGGTGACTAACATCTTTGGAGTGGCCAGGGTCAGAAGCAGTGAAATTCACGTTCTCGTCGAGCTGCCTCAGGTCGACAGTAGAACAAGATTTTGTTTTTGGTTCTTACTTTGTCTTGTTCTCATTTTTTTTTTTTTTTCTCTTTTTAAGCCAACAGCACGTGGCGTTCTCAAACGGTCACCCATCCAAGTTTGCACCACGCCCGATGCTGCTTAACTTCGGTGATCGTACGGGAACCGGTGTGACCAGCACGCTATGGCCGTTGGCTTTATTATTATTATTATTATTATTATTATTATTATTATTATTATTTTGGGAGTAAATCTGGCGTCAAAAACTTTTCACTTTTAAAATGAAATAATAAATCTTTTTATCACCCATTCTTTTTATTTCTCTTTTTTTTTTTTTTGGATTCAGGCGGTGTGGGACCCCGACACTTTCGGGTCTTTTTTTTTATTTTTCTTTTTTTTCTTTGTCCAAAATTAAACCGATTATTGTAAAAAAAAAAAAAAAAAAAAAAAAAAAAAACTTAATTTAAAATTTGTTAAAAAAACAAAAACAAACATGGCGTCGAAATAATAAAAGAATAAGAAAAAATTAGTCGATGAATTTCGGTGAACGT
>NW_002987050.1:30391-126198 GCF_000006295.1 Pediculus humanus corporis | reverse complement strand
AATTTTATTATTTTTTTTTTTATTTTACGTCTTGCGGAAAAAAATATTACCATTGAAAATTTTTTTTTTTATATTGAGAGCGACGACGACGACGACGACGTTTTTTTGTTATCGTCGTCTGCTCATTGGAATAATGCATTCACGTATCGACTGGGAAATTGGAATGAAAAAAAAAAAAAAAAATTGGTCGTTGGTGGTTTTTTTATATTTATTTTTTTAAAATAAATAAAAACGTGATTCGACGAAAAGATTTTTTTTTCGTAAGTTTACGAGAAAAAGTTTGCCGAGCGTTTGTCGTTGTTGTTGTCATTGTTTGTTGTCTCACGATTTTATTTTATTTTATTTTTTTTTTGGGTAATCCGATCGCCCCCGCGAAATAAAATTTATAATTAAAAAAAATAAGAAAAATAATTTGAATAAAACAACTTATTATTTTAGGTTGTGAAATAATAATAATAAGAATTATTATTATTATTATTATTATTATTATTATTATTATTATTATTATTATTTTTGGAGTAAATCTGGCGTCAAAAACTTTTCACTTTTAAAATGAAATAATAAATCTTTCTATCACACATTCTCTCTATCTCTCTCTCTTTTTTTTTTGGATTCAGGCGGTGTGCGACACCGACACTTTCGTGTCTTTTTTTTTATTTTTCTTTCTTTTCTTTGTCCAAAATTAAACCGATTATTGTAAAAAAAAAAAAAAAAAAAAAAAAAAAAACTTAATTTAAAATTTGTTAAAAAAACAAAAACAAACATGGCGTCGAAATAATAAAAGAATAAGAAAAAATTAGTCGATGAATTTCGGTGAACGTGTTTCCTTAATTTTCTTTTCTTTAATGCATTTTGTCTCTTTTTCAATTAAGCTTTTGTCACTTTTCATCATCACGATCAACCAACCACTCAGTCTGATTGTAGTTTCATATTAATTTTCTAACAAAAGTCAAGAATAACTCATAAGGGAAGATGATGATGACGACGATGGTGGAACGTGTTGAGTTTTGATTATTTAATATTCAAAAAATAAAATGACAAAGACGAAAGCAGAGAATGAGAGAAAGAGGGAGAGAGAAAACCACAAATGAAAATGATGGAAAAGAGAAAGAGAAAGAGAGAGAGAGTAAAAAAGGGTCGATACATTCACAAAATCCTTTTTTACTCTTACGCCTTTTATATCAAAAAAAAACGACGACAAAAACGGACAGAATTAAAAATTGCGAATTGAGAAAGATGATACATAATTTATCTGCTTACACGTTCTAACCTCTACGTCATCATGACGGTAACCGATTTTTTAACTAACCGACGTCGAACCTGATTTGTAAATTTTTTTTTTTTTGCCGATTTCTCACCGCAAATGAAAATTAATGGTAATAATAATAATGACAATAATCACTCGAAACGGTTTTTTTTTTTTTTTAAATTTTTTTTTCTCATGGAATTTTTCTCCAAAAAAAAAAATTGATTACATTTAAATGAATTTGAAATAGTAAAATGAGGTCAAATACGGGGGTCAACGATTACGCGATAACACGATTAAAATTTAAAACGAGGTATATATATATATATATAATTTTATCTTCTTCCACGTTTTCGATTTGAAATTTTGCGTTAAATATATAAGTTGCGTGGGTAATCACTACGTCATTCGTTACGGAATATATTTAAAGCAGACGACAAAAAGAAGAAGGAAAGACGTGGTGAGGGGTGGGTAGCGGGGGAGGGTAATGAATCATTTAAATGAAATTTTTTTAACTTTAATCAATTAAAAGTTCAAATGGTGAAAAAAAAAAATTGTGAGGTCGTTTGTTTGTTCTCGAAGAATCTTGAGCACCTTGATTTTACATGCGAGGTTAGAGAAAGGCCCAAAGAACTTTTCCGAGAGAAAAAAAAAAACTGGGAAAATATAATTTTAACAATTCACAAGGAGTGTCTTGTCTTTAAACCGTTATACGTTCAGAAAGTTTATTAGATTTTGGTGGTGGTGATTCCGCCATTTTTATTTTCCCATAAAAACAAAACCATTAAATAAATTATTAAAATTTTCTTTTTTCTTTTCCTTTTTTTTTTTTAATAATAATTTGGAACGTTTTTTGGGGGGGAGGGTTTTATAAATAAGGGACAGTCATGTTCTTTAAAAAAAAAAAATTATGATGAGAAAAGAAAAAAAAAAAAAGAAAAAGTTTTTTTGTAGTTAAATAATGAGTTTGGCGACATGTTGAAAGAAGATGGAAGGGGGCGGTGGGGGGTGGGCCGACGTTAGAGAAAAACGAAAACGGCAGGTTGACGTGATTAAATTTCGATAAAAAAAAAGTTTATTGAGGATTATAAACGTGGTTTTAGTTTGCAAAAAAAAAAAAAAAAAAAACAGAAAAACGTACAAAAATTATTGGTATCAGGTGGCATGCGAGGTTAAGTGCTTTCACAAAAATGAAATTTAAAAAAAAAAAAAAACCCGCGTCGCAACACCTTTTGGGTTTTTTTTTTCTTTTTTTTCTTTGTTAACTTTTCATCAAGTTTTTTTACCCCCTCATTTTTTTTTTTTTTTGCTTTGCTTTTTTTCTGTCGGGTAAGCAATATTAATTCTTTGACTTGTTTTCGTGTCAAAAGAACCCCCATTTAACAATTCCCCAAGAGAGTTTGTCGTGTTTTTTTTTTTTTTTTTTTTTTTTTTTTTAATATTTTTGTCGAGCTTTTAACGGTTCGAATAAATTAAAAAAAAAACGTGGCATGTTTGTCGTATTAATAAAAAAAAAAAATTATCATTATCATTATTATTATATTTTCTTGTTTTTTTTTTTTTTTAAGTGAATAATAAATAAATTTTATTTTTATTTCGTTGCACGGAAATCGTCGATGAAAAAAAAAAATGGCGACGATTTTTTTTTTATTTTGAAAAGCGGCAAAGTGTCCGCCAACGGTCACGACAAAAAAGTTTTAACCGGTTCATCGAACGTATTGACCGAATAATGACAAACGAACAAAAATAAAAAAATTATATTCGCAATTCGAACGAAAAAAACCCGTAAAAAAAAAAAAAAATTTAGAACAAACAAACAAACAAACAAGGAAATAAGAAAAAAAAAAGAATTTTATGGCTTGCTGGAATTAATCAAAAAAAAATAAATAAATTTTTTTTTCATCATCTTCTTTTTCTTCTTCTTCTTCTTATCTATTATTTCTTTCTTTTAAATTTTCTTATTTTCCCTTTTAACTAACTTTAATTGAGAAGATAATCAGAATGAAAGTAATCATTCAAGTCATTCTCGTCTTTTCATTCTCTTCCTAAAAAAAAAAAAAGTAATAAAACCAAAAGAAGGTTTTTGTTCCCCTCCTCCCTCCTCCTCCTTACTCCTTCAACCCGAATCGAAAAAGTTCCGCCTTCTATAATTCAAATGAATCGTTTTCTACCCACCTGCCTTTTTTCTTTTTCTTTTTCTTCTTCTTTTTCGAATAAGAATAAAAATAAAAGAAACGGTTAAAATCGAAAAAATAACTCGGGGAAAAAGAAAGAATGAAAGAAAGAAGAAAAAAAAATTAAAAGGAAAAGAGAGAGTGAGAGAGGGATAATAAAAATAAGTTACGTTGGTCCTTTTTTTTTTTTTGTCTTTTTGTGTCGGTGAGAGAGAGAGAGAGAGAGAGAAAAGTTAACTTTTTAAAGGTTTTTTTCCTCGTGAAACTTTACGGCTCACGTCGGAAAAGTAGTTAAAATTTTCATTACTTTTATTGAAAACCGGAAAAGCAACCGAGAGAAAACTGGAGTAGTAGACAAACTTTAAAAAAAAAAAAGAAAAAAAATTTCCCAACGAAAATAGGTTTGTTCGAAACCGTTAAAAGAGAGAGGGAGGGAGAGGGAGAGGGGGGAAATGTTTTTTTCTGTGTCGTCGGTCGGTTTGTGAGAGAGCAAAAAAAAAAAGAAGAAAGAGAATAAAAAAGAGAGAGTTGGAAAAAGAGAAAAAAATAGAAAAGGAAAAAAAATGCTGGTGCGGGTGTTTGTGTGTGCGTGAGAGAGAGAGAAAAGGTTTTTTTCATTTTTAAGATGCGAATTTTTTTTCTTTTTTCTTCGTTTTTTTCTTCTTCATCTCCTTCAACTTCTTCTCCAGTGTCGCAAAATGGAAAAAAAAAGAAAAGTAAAAAGCGCGGAAAAACTTTTTATTTTCTCCAGATACATAAATCATTTTCATTAGAGAGTTTTTAAATGTTTTTCTCCTTAGGAACAATCTTTTTTTTTTCTCCTCCGGGTTCTCGAAAGGATTCGAATTTTTTCAACCTGGCAACTTTTTCTTATTCCACGAGAACATTTGGTAGAACGGTGGTGGCGGTGGCGGCGGCGCCAAACCACCCATTCGCCGCCCGGAAATAAATTAAAGTAATGAGAAAATACGAGTCATAAGGTTTTCTTTCGTTTTAATACTTTCCGCTTTAATTTTATTTTCTATTAAATTCAGGTCTTTAATTACTTTAATTAATTCTCGACTTCATTCCAGACCTAATAAAAGACGAATGGAAAACGGGGAGAGGGGGGAAGAGGAACGAATGAAAGGTGCGGGAGAAGAAGAAGAAATGAATGATGTGAAAAATAAAAAAAAACAAAAAAATTATTTTTATTTAACGAATCATTATTTTTTTTTTTTTTGCGCACTCCGAAATTATTATTATTATTATTTTATTTTCGGGGGGGCAGGGCAGTTTGCATTTTTTAAAGAGAATTCTTTTACATTCGAACTTTTACGAACGGTTAGAGGCTTTCGTCGTAAATAAATCCCTCGCGCGAAAGGATTCAATCGAGGTTCGTTCGGGTGTGAAAAATCACGTGATTGTTTAATTAAAACCACGTGACTTTTTGCGTACAAGTTATCAAAAAGTAAAACGATAGAAAAAGAAAAATAAGATTGAAGAAAGAAAAATCGTGATTTTTTTTTCTCGATGAGATAAATCTGTTTTCCAGAAAAATACTGAAAAAATAAATATAAATAATCTTTTATCCCAGTCACGTCAAAAAGTTTTTTTTTTTTTTTAACATTTTATTTTTCTGTATTCGTGTATAACCGAATGAAGTTAAAAGTTTTTTCCCTTTTTATTTTCTTCTTGTTAAAGCTTTTATCACTTTAAAAAAAAAAAAAAACCATTTACAACAAGTGTATGCGTTTGAGGGATAACATAGGAAATGGATTCCAAGTCATAGAGTATATAAATTTCGAGTATGCGAATGTTTTGAGTGAATTTTCTGATACCCTCGAACGTTTTCTATCGTTGGCGTTGGCGTTAAAAAAAAAATTCTCACGATTGGATTTCTCCACGAGTTTTGTTATAATTATTTATTTATTAAGCACACACCGAAGTGGTCTACTCAGTTTTCGGATAGTTTTGAAAACAATGCGTCAAATTTAAATTTAGGAGATTTTACAACGAAATAGAACAATCGAAACAAAAGAAAGAAACAAACAAACAACAAGTTAAAATTGAATGAAACAGAAACAAAAGATAAAGTTCGTAGAAAATGTTTTTTACCGCTTTCTCTCCCCGTCTTTAGAGTATTTGTTGTTGTTGTTGTCGTTATCGTCATCGTCGTCGTCGTTGTCGTCGTTCCAGAACAGAATGACGTGAATGAGTTTTATAAAAATAATAATAATAATAATAATAATACATTAATTAAAGTTAATAATACGTTAATAAAAGTGAATAACTTTTTTTTTTCTTCTTTTCTTTTCTTCTTTTTTTTTGTTATTGTTGTTTGTTTGTTTGTTTTTCTTAAATAAAGTTGTGTATACGTATGCAATTACGAAGTCATAGAGTAATAAAAGAAAAATTGTTTTCCTTTTTTGCCGTCGTTTCGCAAAAGTTAGTTTCCGTTGTTGTTGTTGTTGTCGTTTGTTCTTTTTTTTACTTTTTTTTTTTTAGTTTTCTCTTCCCCCTACCTCCCCCACTCGCCGCCTCCGCTAGAGGTTTGTTGTCTTATTTTATCGGTCAATTAAACTTTAGAAAATAATTTTAATTATCAATCGCGATTGAATTTTTTTTTGTTTTGTTTTATTACCTTTCGAGAGAAATTACCTATCGAAAAAGTCGAAATTTGTTGTTGTTGTTGTTTTTGTTGTTATTTTAGTCAGTAAAAGAGAGAGAGAGAGAGAGATGATGAGGTCTTTGTCCTTGAAACGATAGTCGATCAACGAGAATAAAAAAAAAAGAGAAAAAAAGTTCGTTGACCAAAGACATATCATAATTTTTTTTTTTTAATGTTTCGTCATTTCATGGAAAAATCGATTTTGTGGGTAGATCATTATTATTATTATCATCATCATCATCATCGTCATCATCATTAATATTCTTTTATTTATTTATTTTTAACACCTACCTAAGGAGATAATTTAAAGATTTGATTTGATTAAATTATTCATCTCCCACAAATGGTATTACTCCGTGCACCGTCGATTATCGACTTTTTATAAATATTTTTTCTTGTTGTTTGTTGTTTGTTGTTGTTGTTTTTGATGTTGATGTTGTTGTCGTTAATATTTTTTTATTTATACGCAAGACTAATGTCACGCGATATTTTTTTTATTTTATTTTTATTTTTCACGTTTAAAATATGATAAATTAAATACCATAAAATGGTGGTGGCGGTTTTTTTTTTTTTTTTTTTAAACGAAGAAACCTCATCATTTCGTTTCGTTTTATTATTATTATTATTATTGCGAATATTTTTTTTTGTTTTTGTGTAATGAAAAATGCTAAAGGGTAAAAAAAGGAGGAAGAAGAAGAAAAAAAGGGAAGAAGGAAAAGTATTGAAATTTATAAAATTATTTCGGATGAATTGTCGGGAATGTTTGAAAAAAAAAAAAATTTTTTTTTTCGTTAGGACAGGTTAAACGAGAGAGAGAGAAAGAGAGATAGTTGGAGGAAAAAGGGAAACAGATAAGGAAAAGGGTGGAAAATAAAAAATAAAAATAAACAAAAAAAAAATTTCAAAATAGCAGGGGCGGAAAAAACACCTCGGAGAAAAATGAAGAGAATAAAAAAAAAAAACCAAAGGAAAAAGTGACAGAAATTCATTTATTTAATCGCTTTTGTTGCGTCGGTTATATTGCGTGAAGCATGTGAAGTCAGAGAGAGAGAGAGATAGAGAAAGGGATGTTTGTATGCAAACTAAAAAGCAAAAAGCCGAATCCCTAAGGGCAAACCGACATACAAATAAAACCGTTAAAAAAAAAATGAAAGGGAAGAAAAAAAATAGTAAAAAAATTTTATTCTCGTCGTCGCCTCCATTAAATTTAAGGGGAAAAAAAAACGAACGCACGCACACAAACAAAAACGATTTTAAAACTCGAATTCCGATTTCCTGTCGTTCGATTATCATTCACCCGAAAAAAAAATGGACGAAAACGGACGAAAAATTTTATTTACTCGAAAAAAAAAAAAATATCGCGATAAAGTTCTGCGTAACGTTAAAGAGAAAAAGTTTTGAAACAAAAGAAGGAGAGACAAAATCGATAACTCTCTCGTATATAGTTCACGCATACACACCTTATATACGTCTACTTCATTAATTACTTTTATTTCATTTTCTCTCCGTCTTAAATTTTTTTTCTCTCTCTCCCTCTCCTTTGTTTTCGGCCTCGCCGTTTCTCCAACTCTCTCTCTCTCTCTTTCTCTTTCATTTTATATTTGGTTTTTATAAATCAAGATAATAATAAAAAAAGAGATCTGTTTGTTTCTACATTTGGCAAATCGAATATTTTAATGATTAAAAAATTTAATTGCGTTCGTTTTTTTTTTTTTTTGCGTGACATTTTGTAAAAAAAAATTAAAGGAAAAGGGGGGAAGGAGAGGGCGTGAAGTGCAATGTGGCACGTGCGTGCGTGCATGCGTTACCACATAAACTGTTGTTATCCCACGTGTGCTGACCGCGTTTTTTTTTCTTTTCCTCTCTAAAAAATTTTTAGTAACCTTATTGGATGGTCGGTATTTATAAAATGGTTACTTTATTTTTTTTTGGGATTAATTTTTTGTTTTAAAATAAACACGTTTCGATTCGGACAAAAACGAAAAAATGGAAAAGACCTTTGCGTTTGTTGTTACGCCGCAAGATGATGAGAAGATCCTTTTCGAAGACGCCATTTTGTTTTATTCCATTTAAAGGTGTCATATGGGTTTTGTAAAAAAAAAAAAATGTCAAAATTGTTTGCTTGCTTGTTCGTGTGCGTGTGTGTGTTTTTTTTTCTGGAAAAATGTACACGTTCGGTCAGAATGAGAATGAGAGAATGTTTGAAAAAGAAAAGTTTAAATTTTCACAAGAATTTTCTTCTTTCGCGTGCCGCGGTAACACATTAAAAAAATAAAAATAAAAATGAAATATTTAATTATTGTTTGTTGATTAAATTATTAGTTTTATAGTCGAGTAATCAAAATAATTTTCTTATTACCACCAATTGTGCAATTAAAATGACTGTTTGAGTAATTTAATAAACCGCCAATCAAAATTTTTTACGATATATGCGTTTAAGAAAAGAAGTCGATTCCAGACAAGATTTCCAAGAAAATTAATGTTAATTACATTTAATGTTTAACGTTGTTTAAATTTGTTTGCTTGTTTGTTTGTTTATTTTGTGATTGTCGAGAAGATCAGTGGATAAAATAAGTAAGAAATGCAGTAATAAAAAATTTATCTGAAAAGTATAATAAAATCTGGATGCTGCTGCATAACTAAAATAAATGAAATAAAAAAATTAAGAGGAAAAAAATTAAGTTAAATAAGGAAATGGATCATGTGATCTATAGCGGCGTAGTAATGGAAAATTTGTATCTATAATTAATTTGATTGATTTTTTTTTAATTTTCTAAATAGGAAAACTTTTTTAAAAGTTTTTTCTAAACCTGTAATGGATGATTCGAGAATGTGAAAAGAATGAAAAATCGACTACCGGGAATTTTTTCTCTTATCTTTTCCAGCCAAATTTTTTTTTTGTTTTTTTCATCGCCATTATTATTATTATTATTATTTATAATAATTTTTTTTGCCTGTCTACTTTTTTTTCGTGATTATTACTTGTTAAAACTTTTGTAAAATTTAATTTGAAATTGTTTGTTTGTTGGAAAAAAAAAAATAATTCGAAGCTCGTTATTCTTTTTGCGGAAGGAATTATTCAAAAATTTCGCGTGTTGTAAAAGGTGTGAAAATAATGTGAGTGAGGGGGGAAGGGAGGGGGAAGAAGAAAAAAAAGAACTGATAAAAAGGTTTTTAAAAAAAAAAAGAAGCAAATTGCAGAAAAGTGGAGAGAGAGGAAAAAAAAAGAAATTTCGAGTTGAGTTTAAGATAGTACTAAAATCGAGAAAAAACAAACAAACAAACAAACAAACAAACAAACGTTTTTTTCCTTTTTTGTTTAATAATATAAAAAAAAAAATTCAAAACAACCCGAAATCGTTTTTGTGAAATTTTAAAAAAAAATTGGAAAAATTTATTTTTATACGGTAAAGATTCTGCCTAAAGATATTCCGATGAATTTTAAATTTTTTTTTTTTTTTATACGGTGGAGATTTCTTATTTTTTATTCTTTTTAGAAAATAAATTTGAATTTCGCGTGAGAAGAAAAGGAGGAAGGGTGTAGGGGAGGGGTTGGATCGTTCGTATATCAAAACTCCTCCCTCTCTCCACTCCCCCAAAAAAAAAAAAAAAAAAAAAACAAATAACAGTTATTCTTTTTTTCTTCGTTTTTTATTTTTTCTCCCGAAAAAATTAACAATAAATTTTTATTTTTTTTTATTTTACCTGTTTTCTCTTTTTCTCTCTCTCTCTTTTTTTTCTCGTACCCCATAAAACGTAATTTTCAATGAACCCATAAAACCAACGTGTGCGTGCGTGCGTGAGTGCGCGTGAGATATATCATACATGTATATAAATTTCAAAAAAAAAAAAATGATAATCAAGAGATTTAATTAAACGTCATTAACGAAAGAGATTTAATTTGATTTAATACGGTCGCAGTTTGTTTTTTTTTTTTTAATTTTAACCTCCCACGTATTTATAATAATAATAATAATTAAAAAAAAAATTGAAAATGAGAGAGAGAGAACGGTTCATCATAATAAAACAGAGGAGGAGGAGAGAGAGGGGAGAAGGTTACATAATGGGTAAAATATTTTTTTAAAAAAATGAATTTCGATTTTGTTTATTTTGAAAAAAAATAAATATTATAAAGAAAGATGATGATAATGATAATAATATTGATGATGATGATGATGTTGTTGATGATGATGTTGTTGATGATGTTGTTGATGATGATGTTGATGATGATGATGATATTTTTATTCTTTTCTTTACTTCAAAAAAAATTTAAAAAACAAGCTTAAGATCGATAATAAATCAACGTCAAATCCATTAAATTAACGTAAGTGTTTTTTATTACCTACTACTACTACTACTGCTACTGCTACTGCTACTGCTCTGGATAATATTTGTTTTCGATTACTAAAAAAGGAAGAAAAAAAAAGGAAAAAAGGAAAAAATTATCATCAAAGTACTTTTTTTTTAAATAAAAATAAAATAAAATGTATTCAAGAGCAGAAAAAAAAAAACAAAATCCGTGGAAATCGTCGCAACAATCAGTTAATACATATATATAAATTTATTTTTTTTTCAGCTCAATTTTTATCTTCTGATTTTTCGTTTTTTTTTTTTTTTATTTTAAAGATGAACGTTTTTTTATTTTATTTTATTTTATTTTTATCTGAAGGGTAGGAAAATGAAGAGGAGTAGAGAGGGAAGGGAGGAGGAAGGGAGAGATGGAGAAAAGTTAAAAACAAAAAAAAAAATTTTTTTTTTTTAATTACGATTGGATAAATGATTTATGGAGTAGATAATTGATGAACGACCGGTTCTGATTGGTCGATCGTTGAGTCGTCCTTTGTTATTTAAAGTGCTTTAAAAGAGGAGTCATTTAGATAAAAAAAAAAATTATAAAGGATGGCAATTCGTCGTTTGTGCTTTTTTTTTTTCAACTCCCCAAAACGATTATTTTTTTTTTGTTGTCGTGGAAAGAGAAATCGTGCATTTTTTTTTATTTCGCCTCCTCCCCCTCTACTTCTAAAATTTTCTTTTCACCCCCCTTCCCCGTCTTCCGCTCCCCGTCCGCTCCTCTTTTGCCGCGCAGTTTAATTCATTCGAACGGATGCGAAACTTTTGGTTTTTTTTTTTCATTTTATTCAAACGTTAAATATTACAAAAGATATAAATTTTTCGAGTAAGTTCTCGATATTTATTATTATTTAAATTTCCATTGCCGATGGTTATCTTTCGAAAATCTCTAATTGAGATATAATCGTTTATTATCCATTCATCTATCTATCTATCTATCTATCTATTTATTTATCTATCTAACTTTCGATCGTTAACGGTTGTTAAATTTATTTTGAAAACGTTTAAAAACGAAAATTAAACTCGAAATTTCGTTTTTCGGTTTTTAGTTTTCTTTTAATAAATAACTTCATTTACGTCATCTTCATCATCATCATCATTTTCGACGGATAAACAAACGCGGGATTTTTTTTTTTTTCAAACGAGGTGAAAACATAACCGATGGAGAAAAAAAAGGGGGGGATCTTTTTGTTCACTACACATATTTTACACGTGGGGTGTCGCCGTGTGACGTCATTAGGTAAAATTAGGATTTCAGGTAAATTAATATGATTTTATTACGGTTTGAAACGCCCAAATGGAAACGGAAAAATCCTTAAATACATTTAAATCATTTTGAAAAAGTGGATGGAGGGGAGGAGTTGGTCGGTCGGTCGGTCGGTCGGTAGTTCGTTCTGTTAAATTATTTCCAAAAAAAAAAAGAGGAAAAATTGTGTGATATTATGTGCGTCTGGTGCTGAAACCTGTTGAACAGGTGCGTATCGAGGTATAAAATAAATTAAAATTTTTTTTTTTATAGAAAATACAGAGAGAGAGAGAGGGAAAGAGAACATGCATTAACAAATTTCGGATCGAATGAGGTAGAATAAGGTGTGTCAAACGAAATGATAAATAGCTTCGAAATAAAAGGCGGGAAGAGGGAGTGGGAAGAGGAGGAGGGGGTGCGTGGTAGTAGATTTCCTCATTGACTTGCTACAAGTTGCAAAGAATAAATAAATTAGACAACAAGGGGAAATTTGACAAAAAAAAAAAGTAAAAACCCCGAAGGATCTAATAATTATTTGAAGGAGAGAGAGGAAAACTCGAAAGGTAGTTGATTTAAAGAATCTGTGTAGGGAGCGTGAAGTGAAATGATAAGAGGAGGGAAGAAAGAGGGGGAGGGGTGAGAGAGAGAAAAAAAGAGGGGTTAAAGGTGAAAAATCTCACGGTTAAAAGGTACGACACCGATGTAAATTTTATTTTATTTTATTTTTTTTTTTTACACAAAATTTATATTTTGTGAAATAAATCAAAGTGAAAAATGACTTTCAAGATGGAGGAAAAACTATGGAGGAGGAGGAGGAAGGGGAAAGAGAAAAAAGTAAAAAATCGTAAGGAAAGAACAAGAGACGATCGTTTATCACGAGGGAGGAAGGAAGTAAGGAAGGAGGTAGTCGGGTAGTTGGCACAATGGTTTACATACATATCGGTCGGTTTATTTTATTTATCCGAAACCCCCCAAAAAAAAAATTCGCGGTCGAATTTCCCGCTTAAATTTAAATCCCCACAAAAGTTTTTTTTATTTTTATTTTTTCGGACGGCCGGGGAAGTCGGGAGCGGGGAGGGGGGGAAGGGTAGTAAAAGAAAAGAATAATGTTTTTTAACATTTTTTTTCCTTTTTCCTTTTTTATTTTTATTTTTTCCATTTTACTTTTGGCGATAGTTTCCGGTTACGTTTAGTAGTAGCAAAGTAGTAGCAGTAGTTTTAAAAAACCCGCAACAAAAGGTCAAAACCGATCCCCGAGTTTTATATTCTCATACATTCTGATTTAAAACTTTTGAAATGTTTCTTTATTATTATTATTATTTCCTTTTTCCTTTTACCTTTTACCCTTTTATCTTTTTTATTTTCCTTTTAGTTTTTCTCTTTTAGCTATATTCTCGTTTGTCACGTTTAGTTTATTAAAAAAGAGAGAAAAAGAGAAAGAGGAAGAGTGTTTTTTTTTTGGTTTTTTTGTCATTTAGAAAGGTTTATACTTATGAAATACTTATCAAATCGTTATCAAAAGAAAAACATTTCAAAAACTTTGATTTCATTTGTTGCAAAAGGAAAAAAAGGAAAACAAAGAGGCACGGCGTGCTGGAGGATATAGATTGTTACAAAAAAAAAAAAAAACGTTTCGATTATGTTGATGATGACGTAGAGAAGAGCGTGCGTGTGAAAAAGTTAAAAATTTTTTGTCATTTTTCCAGAGGGTAGAATAAAAAAAGGAAAAAAAAGGAAACTTTTTTCCTTTTTTCCTTTTTTTTTTTTGGAATGAGTTTTATTATTACACTCAGGTAATTAATAAATAAAATGATTTTTTATAAAAAAAAAAAAAAAAAAAAAACGAAACAGGATGTTTTTGTTTGTGCTAAAAAAAAAAAAAAAGTCGGGAAGAAAAAAGGATAAAAGGAAGGGGATGAAGTAGGGATGAAGAGGGGGGAGAAGGAAGGAAGAAAAAAATTTTTTTCTTTTTTTTTTTCTTTTCGTTAATGGCTTTCGATTGTAAATTGAAATTTTTCGTGACGCGAATTTTTTTTTTTTTCTTTTCTTTTTTTCGTTTTTTTTTTTTTCTTTTCTATTCCCACTTTCATTTTTCAACAGAAAATCGAGGTTGATTCGCCGTAGGGGACTTTGAAGTTTTTTTTTTCTTCCTTTTTTTCCTTTTTTCCTTTTTTTTTTTTAACACATTTTTCGTCGTTTTCGATTTTTATACAACACCCGCGTCAAAAACTTTTTTTTTTTTGTTTTTTCAATTTAAAGCCAAAAAAAAAAAAAGAATGAAAGAAAAAGAATTAAAATTTAATCGTTTGATTTATTCGTTTTATTTTATTTCCTATTCGATTAGAAAATTTTTGGCGCGAAAAATTTAAATTCGAATTAAAGTGTTAAAGATACAAAAGTAAAAGTAAAAAAGAAGAGAAAGGGAGAGATAGAGAAAAGGGGGGGGGAAGAAAAAGGAAAAATTTAAGACAGATATAAAATTTCTTACGTAATCCGGTTGCGTCAAATGCGTGACGGTGTCGTCGACGACGACGATGACGACGACGATTTCAATGTTTTTAAAACTCGTTTTTCAAAATCGAGTTTAATTATTAAAAGAAATAAATTTAATTTCTAGTCAATTTATTACCGTAATAATTTACAATGGTATATACGAAAAGCGTGCGATAGAAAGAGTGAAGGGAAATAATAAAAAAAAAAATGGTGGGAAGTAATACGAGAGTAATAAAACAATTATAATTACCTATAAATGCATGTGAAGGAAATTTAAAAAAAAAAAATTTTTTTTTTTTTTTTAATTTGAACTCCTCCTCATTCGTTTGCTATTTTTTTCCTTTCCCCTTTTATGTTCCCACCCTTTCCCCCACTTCACTTAAGCTCTCAATAAATCTCGTTAAATGGTCTGCAGACTTTTTTTTTTTTTTCTTCCAGAATTTTGTATCAAGTAATAAATAGAATCTTTTTTCCATTTTCCTGTCTGATTCTCCAGCGTAATGTCTTTTCTTTTTTATTATTATTATTATTTCTGGTAATTTCTTTTTTTCTTTCTTTTTTTTTTATTTCAAAATATATTTTTTTAACATAAAAAAAAATTTTGAAGTTTGACTGCCGAGAATTTACGACGTCGTTTTTTTTTTTTTGTTAACTTAATCGTCATGCGACGAACGGGGCGGGGCGGAGGGGGTCAATTTTTATTTTGAAACAATGAAAAAAACTTTAGAAATTTTTATTATTTTATTTTAGTTTTTTTTTTTACTGATCTCATCATAATCGATTGGTTGTTATTTGTTTCATCGATTGTTTGAATTCGAATTATTTTACGTAAGATTGTTTTCGCGTTCGAAAAAGAACCGTGGAATTTATGGCGCGAAAAGTTTGTCGTATATTTTTAAAAAGAAAATTTTTTTGTAGCATTTTGCGTTTTCCAAAGTCGTGATTCCTCCTTCCCCTTTCTCGAAAAGAAATTATCCATTATTTGTTATTATTTGAATTTGTAATCAGATTAAAAAATGGTTTTAAACGTGTCAACAGACAGAAGTGAAATAAATTAGAAGATTTCTGTCTCTTAGTTTGCGAGTGAGTGTGTGTGTGCGCGCGCGAATGTTAAACGGTGTGAAATAGGTCGGGGTGTGAGAGAGAGAAAAAAAACAAAAAAATCCTTCTGAGGAGAATAATTTATTATCGTTTTCTTTTGCTTTTTTTATGAAAAGAAAATAAAATTTAAAAAAAATAAATAAATTTACGCCACGTAAAATTTTTAGGAAAAAGCATTTTGAAAAAAAATTATTTTGAGCGTTAAAATCAATTTTTTTTTTTATAAAGAAAAGAAAAGGAAAAAAAGAGAGAGGGGGAGAGAAAGAGAGAGAGAGAGACTGTCATTCAGATAAAATAAAATGGAAATTCGAAACTGAGAAAACTCGAGAAAAAAAAAATCAAAGGAAAAGAGAAAAACAAAAAAGTTGTCATTTAAATCCCGAGTTCAATAAACTTTATTCAAATGTCCGAAAACTTATTTTGACGTCATGCTGAAAAAAAAGGAAAATGATGAGACACAGAGAGATAAAGAGAGAAAGAGAAAAAAACTGGAGAAAGGATACGCACCTGACGAAAGGAATAATAAATAAAAAAAGCGATGATAGAAATGATCGATTAATCGAATGAAAAATTTTTGATTGGAAAACAAAAGAAAAACAATTAGACAAAACCTGGAAAAAAAGTTCAAATTTTTTTCGATTGAAAAAATTTGTCGGATTTTCCGAGGGGGATGGGGAGGTTTCAATTTCTAATATGAAAAAAAGTGAAATTTTGTATTAGTAAAATTTATCCGGGGGTCAGATTTGAAAAATATTTCTCATCCTTTTTTTTGCGTCCAAACTCAAACGCAAATTTTAATAAATATGGGGATTGGAAATTTTCCAGCGAAAAATAGAAGGGACGAAAAGAAAAAAAAATTACGTGAATGGATAATTAGGGAAGTGGGGGGGGAAGACCAGGGGTGATATTTTGAATTTTCAAGGTGAAATAAAAACGATCGTCACGTGGCGTGATTGTTTTTCTTGTTTATTTATTTGTTTTTCGTGACTTTAAATGTGATCCTCTCATCATTTCTCTCCTCCCCCTCCCTCTCACTCCCAGTTTTTTTTTGTCTTAATTGATTTGTGAAAAATAATTTTTTTTTCCAGCAAGTTCATGGAATTTTAAGTTAGACTTTTATGCTCAAATCATTTTTTTCCATCTTTTATCACTCGCTGCCTTGAAACGTTTACTTTTTTTTTTTGTGTATTGATTTTAATCGATCGATTGTTTTCGATTATCATCATCATCATCATCATCATCATCATTATTATAGTTCCGTTGAATCACGCGAAAAGTTTTTAAATGATACGTTGTCGAGATTTAAATCGAAATACTTCCTGGAAAATTATTTTCCAGGAATGATTGACTGAATCGAAATGATTTCATTCGTGTCTGTTTTTATTATTATTATTATTAGTATCATTATCGACTGGATTTTTTTTCGAGACTAAGCGAGACGTTTTTTACTCGAGTTTGTAAGAGGAAAACTGGAATTGTTTTTATTTTTACTTCCAAGAAAGGAATTTTACGACCGCGAAATTCCAGCGCGATGCGAACGAATCGATCCCGCTGTAAAAGAACGTCTTTTATTATTATTATTAATAATAATAAAAAATTACGTCAGTCAGTATCAAATGCGTTCGTTGATTTTTTTCGATTGCGTTAAAAGAAAAAAAAACATTCTTGAAATAACTCATTTTGACGTTCGGTTACTTACCTTTGACCGTTCAATGCCGGTCCATCCCCGTTTGTTTCGACCGTTTGTTAGGGTCGGCTGTTGCTTTCATTTTTTTTTTCTCTCCTCATTACAATAAAAACAATGATTCTAATTGGCATTGATATTATATAAAGTGATCATTTACCTTGAGTCGTCACTCGTTATATTTTTTTTCGAGGGTCTTGAGATTATTATTATTAACGAGTGGGGAGGGGGTAATTTTTTTTTAATTAATATAATTAACTCGGTTTTTTTATTACGTAACAAAATCGAGTAATAAATTTAGCAAATTAAATTTAATTAAATATAATTTTATTCGTATTTGACACTTAATTTGCTAGTAAAAACTTTTTTAAGGTTATCTCGGTATTTTTTTTTTTTTTTATTAACGATCGCGTAAAACGTCGTAGTTTGTTTGTTTGTTTGTTATAATGTTATTACTTACGAGGTTGATGGTAAATCGTCGAGGTGAAATCATTTTTACGTAATAATAAGATAGAGAGAGAGAGAGACAGAAAAAGTCGAAGGAAAAACAAAAAATATCTGTTCATTTTAAACAATGTCGAATCTTGGATTAATAAAAAAAATAATAAAATAATATTGATGAAACGAATGAATGATAGATTGATTGATTGATTGAATGATTGCGAGATTAAAAAGAATTTTTTCATTTTTTTTTTTTTTTTTTGATTGAAAAAGTGAAAAAAAAGGAGAGAACAGAAAAAAAAAACTTTGTTTGAAAATTTACGAAAATAAAATAAAAAAAATATAATAATAATGATAATGATAATAATGATAATAAAATAAATGACAATATTAATTAAAAATTTTTAATTAAGTAAACGTCAAAAAAATAAGAAAATATGATAGAAAACGGAAAACGGGGTTTCGTACAAAAAAAAGAAGAAGAAAGCAAGCACGAATTTTAGAGAAGAATTATTATTATTATTATTATTTCTCACTCCCTCTCTCTTTCTCTCTTTTATCTTTTTTTTCCATCACTTTTTCTCACTCACTTGAACTTTAAGGAAAAACGATAAGAAAACCCCGGAAAGAGAAAATGATAATGATGATGAGAAATTGGTGAGAAGAGGGAGAGAGGGGTAGGGAAGAGAAAGAGAAAGAAGAACAAGAAGGAGGAAAAAAAGGGGGGCGGGGAAGAGGAAAACGGTATGAGGTCAATTAGTGTAAAAATAACGACGACGATGGCGCCGCCACAAGTTTTTTAAACACTTAATAAAGAAAAAAAAAGAAAAGTTTTTTCAAAATGATTCGCGTGGAAGAAGAAGCAAAAAAAAAGATTAAAAGGCGAAGCGAAGTTGAGAGAGGGGGAGGGGGAAAGTGGGTAAAAATCAGGTGTTAAAACCCGATGATGATGATAATACATTTATTTACGATGAACCTGGAAAATTTCTTTTGTATTTTCCGCACACGTAACGTAATTATGATTCATTCAGTCGTTTGGGGAAAAGTTTTTTAATTGCCAAAGGGAATTATTTTCTTTTTTTTTTTTTCATTTTTTTTGTGAAGGAGATTCGAAATAAGAATAAGAATGAAAATGAAAATGAATATAAGAGTAGTGAAAGAGAGAGAGGGAGAGAGAGGAAGAGAGAGAGAAAAAAGGAAAATTCGAAAAAGGAGTAAAACCATCTGTGCTGACAGCATAAAAGATTTTCGAGAAAAAAAAAGGAACCGTTTTTCCGTTTATTTTAAATTAAGTGGCGTTTAAGGAGGTTTTTTTTTTTTTTGAAAAATTTTTGAAAAGTTTTGGCAAATTGAAAAAGGGTCGTTTAGCATTTTCCCTCTCTTTCGTTTGCCGCCGTAACCCTTTCCTCTCACCCCCTCCTTTATTCCCTTTTCCATACCATATTTTCTTCTCCCCGTATTATCTTTTTTTCTCAAAAAAAAAAAGGTTTTTCCGAAACGAAACGTAACTGAATGAAATGCCAAATCAAATCCTCGTGTGTTTCTTTCTCTCTCTCTCTCTCATTTTCTATCTCTTTTTTCTAATTTCAATTTTTAATTTTTTTTTTTTTATAATAACAAATAATAATAATAATAATAATAATAATAATAATAATAATAATAATAATAATAATAATAATAATAATAATAATAATAATAATAATAATAATAATAATAATCAAAAATGAAGAGTAGAATGAGAAAATTAGTCGGCTGCTTTCGTATTTTCTTCCTCTTTCTTCTTTCCTTCTCTTTCACATTTTCTTTCTCTCTTCTTCTACTTCTTCTCTTCCGCATTTTTTTTTCTTTTTTTTCTCTCATTTTCTCTTTAAAATCCCTTCCGAATTTTTTTTTTTTTTTTTTTATGAAGTAAAAAAGTCAATTCGTCATCGGGAGCAATTTTTTTAAACAAAAATTAAAAAAAAAATCATCGTGGAAGAAGAAAAATTTATAATTTACTACGATTAAAGTTGCAAAAAAAAAAAAAATTATTTATTTATTTATAAAAAAAAAAAAAAAAAAAATGAGAAAAATTAAAGTTAAATAAATTTTTTTTTTTTTTTTTTTAAGTTCTCCAGTTTCCAGTCCACCCACCCACTTTATACGAATTGAAAAATGGTAGAGGCGGATAAAAACTTTTGTTTCCAACGTCCATCGATTCCAGTTTGCTTATATTTTATCAATGTTTCATTATATTATTATTATTATTGTCATTTTTTTTTGTAAATTTTTTATGTCCACGCAATCGTATTAACAAAATAATAATAATAATAAAAGTTTGTGCACGTGTTTAAAATTTGAAAAAAAAAAAAAACATTTATTTTATTCGCGTCATTTATGGAAATTTAATGTTGTGCGTGTGTGTGTGCGTGCGCGTGTGCGCGTACATATTAAAAATGAGGTTTTTTTCTTCTTTTTCTTTCCGTTTATATTTTCGTCTGTTTTACGCGACAATCAAGTTTGCATAATGCGTTTTGCGTTCATCAGTTTTAAACGGCATTTATGATGACGTAAAAAAAAAAAAAAATTTTTTTTTTTTGTTCGTTATTTACGACGTGGATTCAACTACATTCAATTATATTCGCATTATTAAAGTTTTGAATAATTTTTTTTTTTTTTTTTTTTTTAACGACTCGGGAATCGACCAATGAGAAAGAAGGATTCGGGAATAACACCTTGGGGATACGAGGTTTCGACCTTCGACAAAACCTGTTGTTTTTGTTTCGAAAAAAAAAAAAAGAAAAAGTTTTTCTGCTTATTTCTAAATATATACATAAGTATACGTATATAAATGTGTGTAGTAGATTCTCAGTTGGATTTTATAAATATATATATACGAAAATAATCTCAACTCGGTAAAAGAAAAGTTTAGGTAATTTAAACTTTTCTCCTTTTTCTTTTTCCTTTTTTTCTTCTTCCACGAGTTTTCTATTTTCATGACAAGTCATTCATATCTGTCACCTTTACTTCATTTCGACTTGAAAGATTTTCAAATTTAAATATTTTTGCTAAAGAAGGCAAAAATTTCGAAAGGTTGAACACATTATAACTATCGCCCTCTGTTTTTTTGTTTTTTTTTATCTGGGGAGGAGTGGGGGTGGAGTAAGAGGGCGAGAAGGAGTGAGAGGGGAGAGAAGGAGAGACGATGCGAACATAATTGAAACGATTATACGGTTGATATTTATTTTTATTTATTTATTTATCATTAAAAAAAAAAAAAAAAAAAAACAAATTAAAAAGTTTTTTTTTTTTTTAAATTTTAATAACGTGAAAAATGAATGAATAAATGAATGAATGATTTGAGTTTCCGGGAAATTGAATGAGGGGAGAGGAGGGGAGCAAGCAGTGTTGTAAACGAAAAGGAAAAGTTTTTGATAAAATCGTTATGTGATCTCGCACGCGCACACGCGAGGTTTTAAAAAATTTTTTCGTTTGTACAATTTATAAAAGTCACGTGATTTTTTTTGTTTGTAATTTTTTTCCGATGGGTAATTATTTTTCCAAACTTTGACTAGAGTTGAGGTTATTGTCGTAAAACATAAAAAAAAAAATAGAAGAAGGAGGTAAAAGGGGATAAAAGGGGGTAAACGTCAAATATTTTTTTTGCGCGACGCGTAATCAATTTTTAATCTTATTATTATTATTATTTATTTACTTATTTTTATTTGTTTTTTCATTGGAAGACATTCGATATTTTAATGTATTGTATAATTAAAGATTTTTGTTGTTTGTTGATGTTGTTGTCGTCGAATAAATAACGGATACGTTAATTCAACGTTTTTTTAAATGATTTAATTTTTTTTTTTTTTGAATGCTGTGAGATTATACAACAAACGCCATGTTTTTAATAAGGTCGCAAAATATGAGGGAGGGAGGTAAAAAATGAAATAAAATAAAATTTTTTTTTTTCTTTGTCGTCGTCGTCGTCGTCGACGACGTTGTTGTTTGCCTCGTTCCTTGTCGAGGGAAACATCAATCAAAGAGCTTTCAAAAAAAAAAAAAAAAAAATTTTCCTTTTTTCATAGACCGAAACGAAAATATTTTATAAGGTATAAAAGAAGGTTGAAATATTTTTGTGTTCGTTACAAACTCAAAAATGTACGTTACGTTTTTTATTTATTTATTTATTTATTTTTTTTCTTTTTTTTTTTCAGGTAAGATTTTTATTTTATTTTTTTCACGTTCGAAGAGGTTCCAGCAGGATGAAAGCAGGACAATTTAAAGTAGAAAAATTTAAACTGGAAAAAAACAAAAAAAAATTTGCATTGATGATTTGAGGATGAGTAGTAACTGTTTTTCTTTTTTTTTTTTTTTTAACGTTTCGCTCTTTGGAGAAAATACGCGAATTTGACATAACGTGATGACGTCACGTCAATTTAAAAAATTTCTGAACGCGTTGTTGAATTTTTTTTTTTCAAACGTCATTCGAAAATGGCGGAAGTAAATGACTTTAAATTCGATTTGATTTTAAATTTTCTTTTTCTCTCTCTCTCTCTTTCTCATTTCTCTCCATTTTTTCATCCGTTTGTCTATTTAATTTTTTTCGGTCGAGAATTTTTTTTTTTTTTCTTTTTTCTTTTCATTTTCGAAAACGAAAATTTTGTTTTTTAAAGCTACGAAATATTTCGCCATTTCTTTGTTTTATTCTTAAAACCCAATTATAATAAAAATAAAAAAAAAACTAAAAAAAAAATTTTTTGTTTTCATCTATAAACTCGTTGGCGAAACTCCATAATTTTAAAATAAAAAAAAAAAAAAGGGAGCTAGACGATGGGTGTGCGAGAAAGAAAGAGAGAAAGAGAAAAAGAGATGGAGAATATAATTATTGATTTGCCACAATGACATCAGCAACATTTATGCAAAAATAAAATTTTTTTTTTTTATAAAATGAATTCTTAATGAACTTTTTCATTTTCGAATTTATGGAGAAAAAAAAAAGGCGGAGAAAATTTTTTCATCAAGTTTAATTTAATTTGCCTCCTGTTAAAAAAAAAATAAACCAGAAAGGGTTATAAAAAAAAAAAATTATACGAGAAACAACATCAAATAAAAAAATATACCTAAACGAAATAATATTAGGAAAACACATGTTTACGGTTGGCAACATTGATTTGGTTTAACGCGATTTCCTTTTTTATATATAAATAGTCAAAAGCGATCGAGTGTATCTCGAAATTTTCGATAGAATTTAAAAAAAAAACCTTTGAAGTCTTGTCTTTAAAGTCGTTGCTGTTCGTTAGGTGAGAAATATGACAGACAAACAACCGTTTAATTAATAACGAAAACGAGGCGGGAAATTAAAAATTATTAAACGTTTTTTTTAACTTCTAGATATCGAATCGAAAACGAATAATCGATTTTAAAAATCTTAATAATTTAATGAGAATCGCGAAAAATGTAAGACCGCAGGAGTAAAAACACGAGCAAAATAATAATTTTTGTGTGTTTTTCGGTTGGCAAAAGAAACGGAAATTTTTAATCGTTAATCTCCTGACACGTCGTAAGTAATATTTATTAAAGTAAAAATAAATTTAACTTTTTAGACACGTGAATGCGTCCGGTAAATAAAAAAAGGAGGAAAAAGAAAGAAAGAAAAAAAAAGATTCGTAAAAGGTTTTTTTCCCAGAATTTTGTTCTTCTTTTTCTTTTTTAATCGCACGTGGAATTAGAAAAACAAGAACAACAACAACAACCCGTTCGGGATTCCGAATAAATTTTTTCGCACAGTTCAATTAAAAAAAAAATTAAAAAAAAAAATTATTATTGCGGTTTATAAAACGTTTGATGATTAATGTCGAGCGAACGTGGAATGAATAAAGATGAAAAGTGGTGGTAGAAGAAAAAAAAAATTGAAGGAAGGAGGGAGAGGAGAGGGATAGGGAGAGAGGAACCGTATGTTTTGAATAAAAAAAAAATAATAATAATTATTTAAATATTTAATTACGACTTTTAAAAAAAGAAATTCACTGTTTACGCAATTTTTTTTTTTTTACCCCAGAGGGAAAACGTTTGAAAAAGAAAAAAAAAAAAGTTGGTTTATTTTATTTTATTTTATAAAAAAAATTTAAAATACAAATAGGGAAATGCAAAAAAAATACGGGAAAATTGGGAAGAGGGGAAAGGGAAAGGGAAAAGAAAAAAGAAAAGGGAAGAGTTTTTTTTTATATATACAACTAAATAAATAGAAAGAATAATTTTCCACGTATTTTTTTTTTTTTTTTTTTGTAAATGTGTAAACATGAAAAACCTGAAAGGAGAAAATTCATTATTAGAATGTTCCAGAATGTTTAAATGTCTCGCTTTGTGTATTTATATAAAATTGCTTAAAGGATATAAACAACAATAACAACAGCAAAAATCAGACAATAAATAAACGAAAACAATATAAATATATATAAATTTATAGAAAGAGAAAATTCGGGAAAATATGGAAAACCGGCAAACGAAACGAGAGAAACAAAGAAGGAGAGAGAGAAAGAGAGTGAGTGGGAAGGTGTACGCGCTTTGTGGTAAAGAGGCTGCTACTCCTACTACTACTACTACTACTACTTCTACGGTAACCGGAAAAGTGTATAATAATAAATCGACGGTAAATAAACCGGAAACCCATTGAAATGATGCATTGCTTACGTAGTACGTAAGAAGACGTTTGTTCGAAAATGATGATTTCTCTCAAAAATATTCAATTTTCCGCGAATTCAAAATCTCGTTTTCCTTCGACTTTCCTTTTCGACTCCGTAATTATAATCATTATTATTATTATTATTATTAATTGATGTTTCGACGTTGGTTCGAAAATTGCAACAACGTAAAAGCAAACGAAAAAAAAAAAAATTGCGAATATTTTTCCAGATTTTTTTTATACAAAATTCTTTACAGCGAAATTTTTGGAGAAAATATCGATTTGATTATTTATTTTACTTAATCTTACTCTCTCTTTTTACCTTTTTGATTCATTATATTTTTTCTCTCTTTCTTTTTATCTGCCTAATAATATTAATTGCCGAAAAAAAAACTAAAATTCGAATGAATTAAACGAAAAAAAAATTTTTTTTTTGTTTAATTTTTTTTATTTTTTCTGACGCGCGCCGAAAGAAAAAAAAAAAAAAATAATAATGATAGGATCGGTGATTTAATAGTGCATTAATTTTTTTTTTTTTATAGCGTCGTAAAATTTATTTTATATATATATATCTCGATCCAGAGTAAAACTATAAAATAATTTAAGTGTTAACGAAATGTGTGTGTGTACCTTTAATGGGAGACGTCATCGATAGTTTTCGATGTCACCGACCGTTACCACCGTGTGGGTTATCATCGTAATTATCATTATCATCGTTTGTTTTTGTCGAAATTTTTTGAGCGTCGAACTTTTTGAAAATTTTATATATATATATATATTAATAAAATTTCGCTCGAAAATAAAATAAAATAAAATTTTTTCCGAGTTTCGAGTCTCACACTCATTTCCAAATTCTTCTACTCCTTGTTGTTTTCTTTTAGCCTACAGTCTATTAAGGTCGCCATTTTTCCTTTTATATCTCAGATGAAATTACCTTTTTACGACTTGCCCCCTCCCTCATCCCCTCATTCCCGTTCCTTTCTTACGAAGTAAATTTATTTCTCTCTTGCAAGTTTTGTAAGAAAATTAAGTTTTGAAAAAAAAAACAAGAGACCGAAACTTTTTCTTTTTATTTTTTTGAATTTTTTGGTTTTTTTTTTTTGCGTCGCCGCGTCCGATTTGTCTCCTCCGGTTGTTTTCTAAGAAGAAAAGAGACGATGTTGTGATAAAAGTACACAAAAGAGACTTGTTTTTGTTTTTGAAAATGAATAGAAAGGCGAAGAAAGCGTGAAGAGGTATAAACAAAAAACAAAAAAAAATGTCAAATTTAAAATACGTTGACTTCCAGGTGAAAAGACCTGGACAAGAGCGAGGGCGAAGACGTAGGTTGAAAAAAAAAAAAAATAAGTAGGCGAATGAATTATATTTATATATACATTATTTTATTTATTCCGCACACCATCAACGGAAGTTTTTAGTGTCAAAAGTCACAAAAAAAAAAAAAAACAAACGCATACAAACACGTACGCACCACGCACACGCACGAAAATAAAAAAAAATGCACGCACGTCGCGACACGCGCTTCCATTTTTATACGATTTTTATACCTGAGATTTTAACCTGTTTCTTCCTTCCTTCCTTCTTCCCTTTTTCCTCCTCTACCATCATCCGGTAATCATTTTTCATTGATGTCAATAAATTTATTATTATTATTATTTTTTTTTGGAAGCGATCTTTTGGCATATCAAAACATTTAAAGATAATTTATCCCCGAGTGGGAGAGTGAGAGAGAGAATCATCCGGTAATGTTTTCGTTACGACATTTTTAAGAAAAAAAAAAAACTTGTGTGTTGTAGGAGTGAACAAGACAGTATAAAAAATTAAGGTTCAAAGGTCACTACTTCTCTTTCTTCTTCTTCATTAACAAAAATCATATTTTTCGATGGGTACCAGTTAAATTTGTTATAAAATAATTCGGTGGGTGGTAGAAAGTTAAATAAATTTTTTTTTTTTTTTTTTACAAGATTTTGTATTTTATTTTTCTAAGGCTTATCAAACGATTATATACTATAATACTATATACTATAATAATAATAATAATAATTTATTTAATTTTTAGAATTTAAAATTGTTGTTATGATGTGAAAGAGATTTGTTGTTGTTGTTAACACCACCCCGTTTGTTATCATTACCTTTTTCCACCACCTACAACCAACTTTTTTAAACGGATTATCAACGTTTAAAATTCTATTTACGAACCTTTATATATATATATATATATATATATATATATATATATATATATATATATATATATATACGTCGTACATAAGCCCTCCCTTAAGAAGTTTTGTAACTTTTTAGGTTTTAATATTTTCTTTCGCTTTTCCTTTTCCCTCACCCCTTGCTAGTGAGTGAGTTTTTGTGTAAATATACAATCGATGATATGTACACATTCACGCACGCACGCACGCACGACAAAAAAATCTCAGAGGAGGTTGACCGAATAAAAAAAAAAAAAAGGAAAAAAAGATGGGGAGAAAAAAAAAAAATTCAAAACCGTCATCGAATAAAGTCAACAGCCGGCAAATCTTACTTAACTTTACTGCCACAAGCAGTAAAAACAAAATTTATGGCGTAATCAATTTACTTTAATACTTAAATTTACTATACATTTATATATATATATATATATATATAAATAAAATCAGTTAAATATCGATCTTGAGAATGGAAATGTGAGAAAAAGAAAAGAGAAATAGAGAGAGAGAGAGAGAGGGAAGGAGAGATAGAAAAATTGGAGAGAAAGAAAGAGACGTAAAAAAAAAAAGAAGAAAAACCTGACATTTTAGAAAAAACTTTTCATTCAAATAATAATAATAATACTGATTATTATTATTATTATTATTTTCTCTTAAAAATTTACAAATCTCGAAAATAAAAAATCTCTAGAAAATTCATTTTATTTTATTTATTTTTATTTTTAAAAGGCTCAAATTTTATTTTCGGATCAATCCTTTTCATTTTGGAGTTTTCGCTGTAAAGCTGAGAGATTTTAAAATCTCAAATTACAGTTCAAAATTTGTTTTGAAAATGAAAAAAAAAGAAAAGAAAAAAATTTAGATAGAGAAGAAAAATAAAGAGAGAAAAAAAAACGAAGAAAAACGAAGAAAAGAGTTTTGAAAAGAAAAAAAAAAAAAAAAGTGAATAAAATTTAAAATTAAAGGAAAAACGAGAGTATACAAAAAAAAAGAGTGAAGTGAAATAAAAGAAGAAGAAGAAAAAAAAATAAGAAGACGAAGAAGGAGAGAGAGAGAGTATAAAAAGAGAGAAAAAGAGATTTAAGTAGATAATACAAATGAGAAGAAAGAGTGAGCCACCGAATAAAATTGTCTTTTATCCAAAGAAAAGATGATGAGAAGCATTAAAATGGGATTTTTGTCTTTCTGTCGCGAATTTACTCTCTAGAAAGAATTTATTTTTTTTTATGAGAGAGAGAGAGAGTTTCTAGTTAAATATATACATATTTATTTTTTTTTTAATTAGAACAAATTCAGATGAGAAAATAAAACGAAAAGCATTAAAAAATATATATATACGTATATTTTTATAAATAATAAAAAAAAATAGTTATTAAGCTTTAGAGTTATTAAGCTTCAAGAAAAATAACGTTATTTGACGTTTAAAATGAATCCTTATAACTCCATATTTTTTTTTCACATTCAATCTTTCAATAATAATAATAATATTTTTTTTTTTTTTAAATCGTTCAAGTATAATGTTACGAATTCGGCGGGAAAATGATATTTTTTTTTTTCAGGAAAGGGAAGGAGGAGAGGAGGGGAGGGAGAGAGGAAAGTGGGGCGAATCAACTCCTGTGAGAATGGTTAAATTATATTTAAAAAAAAAAAAAATTAAAAAGAGAAAAAACCAAATAAATATGACGACGACGACGACGACGACAACCGATATTAATAATAAAAAACTAATTTTTTTGAAAAAAAATGAAAAAAAAAAGATAAGAAAACCATTTTCGACGTCGGATTATAATAATTAAAAGTATTTTTTTTATATTAAAAAAAACAAAAAAAAACAAAGACGGGAAAAAGAGGTCATTGACTTTATTTAAAAGGATTTATTTTGCGTCCCCGATCATCATTAGAAGATTTTTTATCAAATGCAATTAGGGTTAACGATCTCCGTCAACTTTCGTATAAATCACTCCGGGGATGACGATGGTGAAAAATTTCAACCAATGAGAACTCGTCGTATCGGGTATTTAAATTTTAAATGGATGGAAAAAAAGTTTGGTTTTTTTTTGTTTATGTTTTTGTTTTTAAATATAGATTAAAAATGTTTGGCGAATAATTTTTTTTTTTTCCGTCGCGTTTTTTCTTTTTGTTTATGTTTTTTGTTTTTATTTTTGTTTTTTTCTGTTTTATTAGCGTTTTAATTTGAAAGGAAAAAAAAATTATCCGGAACGTTTTTATGTTATTAGGAAGATCCGGTTATTTACATTTTGTAATGTTTTTTTTTTTTTTCTCTACCGTTTCGTGTTCGTGAGCGGTTATTCGTAACGACAAACAAACAAAAAAAAGGAAGAAAAAGTCGGTTAGCGGGTTAAGCGCGAGGGTTTTATTTAATTATTTGGGCTTTGTTTTTTTTTTTTTTTTAAGATTTTTTTAAGGTTCGAAAAAGTTTTTTTTTCTAATTTTCCTGGGCCCGACAACAAGTTGTTTCTAGTTCGATTTATGGGAGGGAAGGGGAGGGGGCAAAAAAAAGATAAAAATGTAATTAATTATTAAAAATTAATTTATTCGCGGGTAAAAAAAAAATTTATATATAATTATTTATTTGTTAATGTGAGAGTGTTGAAAACGTATAACGTTTTAGATTCGATACAAATTTTCGTGTAACAAAATATTAAATAACACACACACACACACGCACACGCGTATCGTGTCACGGCGTTTCATTTTAGGCCGATTCGAGAGTTTTATGTTTCGATACAAAACACCCACTTTTCATTTCCGTGTCAACAGCTCCTGGTAAAATACAAGGAGGCAAACATTGAAAGGAGGGAAAATGAGATGGAGGGAAAGGGAGAGGAAGAAAAAGAGGAAAATTAAACGAGAAAAGAGAAGAGAGAGAGAGAAGGAGGTTAGAGGGGGAAGAGTGAGAGAGAGAGAGAAGGAGGTTAGAGGGGGAAGAGTGAGAGAGAGAGAGGAGGTTAGAGGGGGAAGAGTGAGAGAGAGAGAGTGAGAAAATCACTCGTGTGCGATATTCTACCTGAAATGAATTCAAATTAATGGATGCTCTCTAACCTCGGGACGCATTCTCTTTCATTGTTGTGTAAAAGTCAAAAAATTGCTTCTACGATTTTAAATTTCCGTCATTTTTTTTATTTTTTTTTTCTCCTTCCTACGTTATCTTTTTCTTGTTTTTTTTTTCTATAAAAAAAAAAAAAATGTTTTGCGTATGCACGCTGATCGGATTTTATTTTATTTTATTTATTTTTTGACGTGATTTCAAAATCCGTCAATTTTATTTTTTTTTCTTTCGCTTTTTTTTTTTTTAATGATTGATTGATTTTTTTATGTCACGAAAATAAAAAAAATAAAAAAAAAAACTTTTTCGAATTGACGAACACAAATTGGACGATTTATTTTATTATAAATGCGGCTCATGAGTATTAAAAAAAAAAAAAAAAAATTTTTTTTTTAAAAATGAGATCAAAATTAAATTAGTTTTTATAATTTTATAAGAATTTTCTTTAAAAAAAAATTATTTAAACGAAAATAAAAGGAATCGGAGAGAGAGAGAGAGAGAGACAGAGAGAGAGAGAGAGAACGAAATAAACATTTCGACGAGTTACATAGAGACGAATGATATTATTTACCTTACAAACACACACACGCACGCACGCACGCACGAACGTATTAAAATTAATTTTGCTTCTATAGAATTTCATTGAATCTATTTTTTTTTTTTTTGAAGTGCGTGCGTGGGTGCGTATGTGCTCTCAGTAAGTGTGTAACCATGTGTCTGTGTGTGTGTGTTTGTGTGGTTTTGAATCCCAGAAAATGATGATACACATCAAATTTAATTTAATACATATATATATCTTTTGAAAGTTTTGTGTATACGATACGTGGAGGAACAGGATGTTGATTGTTATGAAAAATATTCGCGAGAAAATAAAAGAATCCTTAGAAAATCCTTATTTTTTTTTTTTTTAACCGGTCCTGGATTATTTTCGGGCACTTTATTTATTTAAAATGATTCTTGTAATTTTACACTTTGTCTGTATATATATTGACTTTATTTATTTTTAGTTCGGAAAGGGGAAGGGTTTTGGAAATTATTTTTTTGGCGCCAATTTTAAAAAAATTTCAAAAAATTGAAATAAGAATTTCAATTTGATTTTTTCGGTCTTTTTTGAAGGTTTCGTATGGCGATTAGATCTTTTCTTTTTATTATTATTATGGAGTTTTCGAAACCTTTTTTTTTTAGGGAGGAGGGGAAGAGGAGGAAAATTAATGCGTAAATAAAATAAAGAAAAATTCAAAAGAAAATTTGTGGTTTATTTGCGTCGAGAATTTAATTTCACGGATGAAGGAGGGAAAAGTTAAACTAAAAAAAAGTTATGGGTTATTTTGGAAAAACATCCTGGATTTAAATCCCAGTCATTGTTTTAAATTAGAAGTTTAAATTTTATCCGGTTGTTCGTTTGTTCGCTGTGGAATTCTCAATTTTTTCGGTCTTTTGAAAATTTTCGAAAGTGGGAGGAGGAAGAGGAAATCGGGTCGGAGAAAAAAGAAAAAGAAGAAAAAGAAACAAAAAAGGAAAACGTTTTCAATGTTTTTTTTTTTTTTTTAAATGTTGGTACGTTGAGAAAAGCGGTCGGAAAATTACAAGCATGCGAAACGAAATGGTGGGAATTCATTTATTATTGTTATTATTATTATCTCTTTTTTTTTTTTTTAGTACTTGCTTTTTTGTTTTTGATTTATTCATATTCGTTAGATGTTTTTTTAACCGCAGCCGTTAAAAATCCTGGAATTGAAATTGTTGTTGGTGTTGTTCGTTACGTTCGGTATGAAAAACCGAAAGAAAAGATTTTCACGGATTTTAGCGATTTGGTCACTGGTTCGGTTAATTTGTTGTTAACTTGCGGTATAATTATGCGGTAAAATATAAAAAATATTAAAATTTATTATTTTTTTTTTTAAAGTCGGATATCGTGTGATTTTATTGTTCGTTCGAGTTTTATGCGGTTGTTGGCGGAGGGGAGGGGAGGAAGAAGTGTGTGTGAGAAGAAACAAAATTTATAAATATGCGTGTATTTCGGATTAACGGTCGCGTCGCTAATAATAATAAAAAAAAAATTGTTGTTGAAACTTGTTTTAACAAAGGCAAAAAAAAATAAAAGTCGTGACGTCATAATTTTTTTATCCTTTGACAATGGCGGATAAAAAAAGAAAAACAAACGCACGCAAAAAGAAAAGAAAAAAAAAATTAAAAAGAAGTAAAAAAAAAAAGATTTATTTTGTTTTTTTTTTTTTTGTTTCTCCCATTCAGTTTTCAGCCAAGATTTAAATTTCCACCATTTTCCCTACCCTTCGTTTTCCTCCTTTCCTCTTCTACTACTTTTTCCCTTTCCTCAATCATTTCAAACGTTTCCGGTAACTCCTTCATTTCCGATTGTTAATTTTTCCTTTTTTTTCCGCGTTTTTCTTCGCCGTTATAAATTACATGGAAATTACACGGGGATTCGTAATAATTTTTTCTTTTTTTTTGCCTACATTATTATTATTTATTTATTTATTCACGTTAATTTATCACGTTTTAAATTTAATAATGATAATAGTGATGATAATAATAATGATAAAAATAATGATAATAATAAATTTTAATAAGGCTTGAAATAAAAATTATTATTTTTTTTTTTCTTAAAATTTTATCGATAAAAATTTTTATTATTTCACAGACTGGCGTTATCATTGTTTTTTTTTCTTATCTCAAGAAGGGTGAGAGAGAGGGGGGAGGGGATGCGTACGTGGGATGCGTTTGCGAACGTGATCAATAATTTAAAAAAGAAAAATTCGAACGGGGATGGGGAGGTGGTTAAAAGAAAATTTTATTTTCTTCTTTTTTTTTTTCCTCCATCAGGTTTTTAGTTATTTCCAGGGTTGAAATTACGTTGAGGAGAAGGGGGAGGGGGTGGCAAATCGATAAATCGATATTTAAAATGATGGAATTAATTGATAAATGAAAAATAATATTTTTTTATTTTTATTTTTACTAGGGTGGTTTATCGGATCATTTTTTTTTATATCGAACTCATTGGAAAAAAAGAAAAAAAGTTTTTGGTAATTAAATTTTTTTTTTTTTTTTTTTTTTGTTCTTTAAATTTAATTTAGAAAAAAAAAAGATGTAAAAGGTGCGTGAGGGGGAGGGGTAGGGGATAAGGCGCGATGGGCAAAAGGTAAAATGAATCACATTACTTTACGTAAAATTCGATTAGAATTTTTTTTGAAAATTTTCTTTTTTTTTGTGTGTGTCAGAAGGTCGTAGAAAAGGTTTCGAAACGTTTTATTTTCGTGTTTACTTAAAAGTTTTCTCAAGACTTTCGGCGATGATGATGATGATGATAATAATAAAATTGTTTTTCGTTTAAATTTTTTTTTTTTTTTATTAACGAAAACAAAAACGAAAAACAAAACCGGAAAGAGGGCGGTTTCCATTTGGTTTGATTAGAAAAGAAAAAATCCTCCTCTTTCAATGGTATCGATTTCATTTAGAATCTCAGATGCCATCCACGCCACGATGCCAGACTTTTTTTTTTTTCTATCTCATTCATTCTTCTCTCTCTCTCTCTCTTCTTCTCATTCTTTCTCGAATGAATCTTTCATTTATTACAAACGCTGTTGTATATATATATATATTTTTTTTTTTCAATTTTCAATTCTCGTTAATGAAATTTTCATTTTTCAAATTTTTTTTTCCTTTTCTTTTTCTTTTCTTTTTTTCGTTTTCTTTTTTTCATCATGTTTATTTTGTTTTTTTTTATTATTTATTTCTTATTTCTTATTTCCACGACTTATTTATCAAATTTCGATTTGAAAAAAGAAAAAAATCTCGAAACTTTTTATATATATATATAAAATAATGCGTTCGTTCGTAATAGGAATAAAAATCTCTTGGAAAAAAAAAATGTTTTCGCCTATTTTCTTTTTTTTTTTTTCTGGTTGTACAATGTTTGTTTGTTTAATATAATTTGATATATTGAAAAGAAAAAAAAAATTCTAAACGATTAAAAATGATTTTTAGAAAATTTCAAGAGAGAGATAGATAGGGAATGAAAAACGTACTCGAAAATATTAATTCCGATTAGTGTTTAGCTTACGACGGAAAAATCACAACAAAATTTTATTTCGCATATTTTGTTTGTTTTTTTTTTTTTTTGACTTCCGAAAAATAGTTTTCGGTTATTTATAATAATAATAAAAAGGAAACGAAAAAGAATTTTGATTGCTTTTTAAAACCTCAAATCAATCGTTTGATGTAGATAGAAAAAAATTTAAAAACGGATTCGGACGATTTTTTTTTTTTTGCAGGTGTTTGCGTCGCGACGCCGCCATTTTGAAGTTTAAAGCCCTTTAATTAAAAAAAAGAAAAAAGAAAAAAAAAAAAAGAAAATTTAATCAACCGTAATTTTATTTATTGGCAAAGTGATAAAAAAAAAAAAAAACTTTTGAGAATTTCATTTTATAAAAAAAAAAAAAATTCTTTGAACGCCAAAAAGGAGAAAGAAAAAAAAAAGAAAACTATCTCATTCGAAAATGTATTTAAAAAAAAAAAAATTTTTGTTGTTGTTCTCATGCTCTTCCTCCCCATTTATTCCTTTCCCCTCCCCCTCCCGGAAAACATTAAACAATTTATTATTTTTACGGGGAAAAAATGGATGATGGTGGAAGTGAGACGAAGTGAAAGAAATTTTATTGCCAACAACATCAAAACCTTTTTTTTTTTTTTTTTATTATGGCGAAGGTTTCTTCTTTTTTGTTAAAAAGAAACCTTTAGGTTGCAAAAAAAAATCTTTAAATGTCTTCTTACCACCACCCCTTACGTATTGTGCGTGCGTGTGCGTTTACTCATCACGCATTTCCGTCCGACACAATGAACACCATAAAAAAAAAAAAAAAAAAATTTTTTTATTTTATTTTTCTTCCCCATATCACGCCGCGCTTTTGGAAGAAAAAAAAAATCAAAATGGCTTCTCATACAATTTCATTTGAAAAATAATTTCAAAACCGTAACGAAACGTATCGTTTTAGTCTTCCTCCGGGGGTTTTTATCGAAAAAAAAAAAAAATTCTTAGTCGATTTCGAGAATGTTCGATGAGTTTTTTTTTACAAAAAAAAAAAATACGTTGAATAAACGTTTTCGTCGTCGTTGCGTTGAAAAAAGATTCGAGTATGAAAATTTCATATCGAATTTTTTTTTTTTTTTGTTTGGTGGGAAACGTTTTAAATTAATTTTTAAAATATTATCTTTCTCTCTTTCTCTCTCTCTCTCTCTCTCTGTCTCTCTTGAAATGATTACGTGCGCCGTCGTGCGAATCAAAAAAGAGAAAGAAAGAAAGACGGAAAGAGCGAGAGAGAGACAGAGATGGGGTAAGAGTAAGGGAAATTATGATGTTTGTTCGTATGCGTGTTTTAAAGAGAAAAATTAAAATTGGAGAGTTTTGTCGAGTGTTTAATGTCATCATTCGTACGTACCCCCTCCCTCCTTCCCCCCCGACTTATGAAAACAAACAAAAAAAAAATTTATTTAAATTTTTAATTTAATCATGTGAAGAGGGTGTTAAAAAATATATAAGTAAGAGAAATAGGAAGGGAGGAATGATGATAATGATAAGTGAAAAATTATACTTGATACAAGGGGTGCAAAAGAAAAAAAAACCGGGGATTTTAATTTCTACGTCAGCAAACAAACGAAACCGAATGAATGAATGAATGAATAGAACCGAATAAAAATGCTTTTTTTTTTCATTTCGTCATCAAACGAGAAAAAAAAACCGTTATGATAATGATAATAATAATAATTTTTTTTTCGTGGCATAAGACGCACGTGGAATCTTGCCGTATTTCGTGTTCAAATTTTTTTTTTTTTCTTTGAATGCAAGAAAAAATAAAAGAAAGCAATTTCTCTCTCTCTCTTTCTATTTCTCTCTTTCTCTCTCACTCTTTGCAAAAATGAAGTTATTACACGCAAGCAATTTTCGATTAGAAAAAAAAATGTATATTTTATATTTCTACGTATATTATATATATATATATATATATATATATATATATATATATATATATATATATATATATATATATATAACCTTGAAGCATTTATTTTTTCAAAAAAAAAAAAAAAAACGTGGCAAAAGATTTTATTTTTTTTTTATTTACGATTTTGATAAAAATCGACGTGCGAAATAAGAAGAGATGACGTCAACTATTAAATTTTAAAGACACGAATCGGAAAAACTCTGAGAAAAAGGAAGAAAAAGAAAAAAAAATGGAATTTACATGATGAAACTTTATTGATTTTTTATGTAAGATTTCTTTCTTTTTTTTTTCCTCCTCTTCACACAAAGAAAACTCAAATCTCGATGGTGATAAAAGTTTGAGAGAGAGAGGGGAAGAGAGAGGAAGAGAGAGAGGGGGGAGGAAAAAAAATGAAAAATTTACCTAACCCTTGAAAGAAAGAAAAAAAAACACGAATTAAATTGAATTAAGATAGAGAGAAAGACAGAGAGGAGAGGGAGAGGGAGGTTTTGATGATGATGATGGTGACGGTGGTGACGGTGATGGTGATGGTGGTAGCAACAAATAACAGAGATTAAAAGTGGAAAAAAAAAAATTATAAAACACCGACGTAACACGACGGAAATAGTTGGAAAAACGTGATGTTGGAGGATTTAACCTACTTTAAAAAAAAAAAAAGAAATTTTTTTTTTAATCTTAAGGGAAAAGCAAGGAGGCTGCTGATTGATTAATCACTGTCGTCTGCTTTTCCTTCGTTCGTTATAAATTACACGATCGTCGATGATTTTTTTCCTTTTCCTTTTTTTATCACGTTTTGATCGGATATTTTTTATTTTATTTTATTTTTTTTGGTTGTTTGTTTGTCTCGTTTGTTTCTTCTCTTTCTTCTTTTTTTTTCTTCTGTTTCTTCTCTTTCCCTTTGTTTGTTTGTTTGTTCAAAACAATAGGTTTGATAGCCCGGAGGGCGAGAGTGAGAGACAATGAAAAACAACGCAAGCGAATTTGTCGAAAACTCACCACGGTATCGTAACAAAAATTTTTTTTTCCAAAAAAAGGATGAAATTCAAAGGATGAAATTTAAACGCGGACCAGATTATTTTAAAATAATAAAATTTCCTTTGATAAAAGTGAAAAAGGTTTTTCTTCACGTCAACGTAGTAAAAAGGAATCAAAGGAAAAGTTTTTTTTTTTTTTTTCGAAAAGGGTATACGTAAATGGTTTCCATTTGAAAAACCTTTTCCGTAACATAAAAAAAAAATTTTTTTGTTTTTGTTTTGAAATGGAAAGAGGGAAAAGAAAATTGCGATGACAAAAGAAGGATAAAAATTTTTTTTTTTTCCTTGGATTTTGAAAAGGCCCTGAAAAAAAAACTTTGGATGATGATAATACTAATAATAATAATAATAATAATAATCAAAAAAATTATAAAAGTTTCTCATCGATCATCGATTCGTTTGATCGATAATTAATTAATTTTTTTTCTTTTTTTTTTTAATAAGAAAAGATGATAAAAATGAAATCTCTAATAATTTTTTTTATTTATTCTAATGCCACGACTTTGGAAAACCGTTAAAATATTTTTAAAATTTAAATAAATAAACGGACAAAATTTTTTTTAGTAATTTTTGTCACGACATGTTATTAAATATCGCATTTATTATCCCTTTCACTCGCCCCCCCTTCCTCTCACTTCCGCTTTTCCTTTTTCTCTCCTTTCTTCCTCACGAAACGGGGAAAAATACGTGTATATATATCTATATCTATATAAGATTAAATAAACCTTTTAAAAACCTTTTTATAAACCTTTTTCTCTGGAGACTAATTCGTGGATTTGAGTATTATTAAATTACACAAGATTTATTTATTATTTCATCACATTTTTATCTTTATCTAACATGATCGGAAATAAAAATCAAAAAAAAAAAAGCGAGGGGAGAGGACGAAGAGGAGGGGGAGGGTATTGCGGTAAAAATTGTTTTAAAAAAAAAAAAGTTTTGAAACGTTTTAAAAGAAACTTCGATAAAAAAATTTTTTTTGTTTTTTTAGTCACCGGAATAAATTAAAAAATCGTTTTGTTTTTTTATTTCCCCCCCTCCGGTCGTTTTTTATGTGTCGTTTCAGGTAGAAAACGAAAAATTCCGCGGGATTACCGTGGGGGGAAGAGAAAAAACGAAAGAGGAGGGGATGGTGGGGGCGTGGTGTGGTGTAGGCGGTAGCTAAAATTTTTTTTTTTAATTTTTGTTCCGATAAGAAGATAAAGAAAAATTGATAGGAAAGATAAAAGAAAGGAAATGGGAAGGGGTTGGGAAAGAAAGGAAGGAAGGAAAAGGATAGAATAAAAGGTCACGTTGATTTTTCTCAAAGGATTTTTTTTTTTTCACGGCCGCAACCTTTGGCAAGGTAGATACACAAAACACATTAAAAGTTTCTCATTGAAATAAATTCTTGAGCCATAACGAAAACTCACTTAATTCAAATGAAGAGACCAACTTAGAAAAGTGAAAAAATTTTCCTTTTTCTTTTTATATGCGTATTATTATCATTATTATCATGCGTCACGCAACGAGGTAACTTTCGCAAAAAACACAAACCGGGGAGCAAAAGAAAAAAATAAAATAAAAACGGGAAACCCGGAGCCGGGGGGGGGTTTATTTTTTTCTTCTGATCTCGTTCCACGTACGTACGAAAATAAAAATAAATGAATGGATGAATGAATGAGTTGGAAAAAAAAAAATCAATAAAAATCAAAAGTCGTATTTATTTATGCTTTATTTACTTTTTTTTTGCTGTTGTTTAAAAAAAAAAAAAAAAACGAATTCGTTAAATTTCCTTTTTTTTTTTTTGTTATTTTAAAGGAATTTATTACTTTTTCATTGTTTTCAAAAAAAAAAAAAAAAAAAACACGAAAAATATAAAAATGGATTAAGTCAAAGGATTAACGTTTTAACTCTTTGAAAGCTCTTTATGAGAAAATAAAATAAATAGTAATAAAAAATTGGAAGGAAAAAATTTTTTTTTTATTTTCTAGGAAAACGAGGGGATAAACGGAAGCGGATACGGATATGGAAAATGGGGAAAGGGGAAAAGAAAGGAAGGGGGAAAAGAGGAAAAAAAAAATTTTTTTTTTTTAAATTTGTTTCTAGAATTAGGGATGGAAACTTGTGTCGTTTGCAAAAAATTCGTAAATAAATTGAATATTTAATTGTTTGCGTTTGTTTGTTTGTTTGTTTGTTTGTTTGTTTACTTACTTGTTTGTATTACTGACAGGTTTGAGGTTTTAAAATTAACTAAAATGATTTCAACAAAATGTTTATTAGTTTTTGTAAAAGAGAAAGAGAGAGAAAAAGTTATGTATCGACAATAAAAAAATAACCGGAAGGTTATCGGTTTATCATTATGTGGAAAATTGTTGTTTAAAGTAAAGGGAAAAAAAAAATGTAATCGAAAAATGAAACGTATAAAAAAAAAATGAAAAAGAAAATGAAAAAGAAAATGAAAAAAGATGATGATGGAAATAAATGTAATAATAACAAAATAATAATAATAATAATAATATTAATAATAAAGTTGAGCATGCGCGAGCGTGAAAAACGGTTAACGCGAATTTTACGTTTATTATTATTATTTTTTTTTTATTTAATTCATTTTAATACATTTCTTTATATTTTTGCCATTTATAGTAGTAGTTTTATACTGATATTGTAAATTTTTTTTTTTTTTTTAAACTTAATTATGTTGAAGACTGGAGAAGTTTTTGAAGGAGTCTGGAGATGTTTTAGAGAAATTATTGAAAATGTCTGGTGAACTGGTAGAGAAAATTGAAGAAATTCTGAAGAATAAAAGGAGAAATTAACGAGGAGAAGTCTAAAAAAAATTCTGGAAAAGCGCTGGAGTTGTCTGGGCCAATTCTGAAGACGTTTCTAGAGATGTCTGAAGAAACTCTGGAGAAGTCTGGACAAAATTCTGGAGAAGCGCTGGAATTGTCTGGACAAATACTGGAGAAGTTTGTGGAGAAATTTTTAGGAAGTCTGAAAAAACTCTGAAAAACTACTGGATAATTCTGGAGAAATTCTGGAAAAGTTGTGAAGAACTGCTGGAGAACTTGTATGAAAGTCCGGAGAACTGCTAAAGAAATTCTAAGAAAAGTTGCTGGAGAAGTCTGAAAAATTCGATAGAGAAACTCTAAAAAATTTTCTTGAAAAGTTGCTGGAGAATTCTGGAGAACTTCTATAAAAATTTAGAAAAGTCTTGAGAAAACCTGAAGTCTGTTTAAAATCGCGTTACGTGCCGATGGCCCACATTGTTAGAAAAATTTTCTAAATAGAAATATTCGAAAAGACCTGGAAGGTAGAAGCCTGGAATGAATGCTGGAAAACGTTTTGAAAAGGACATAAATATTATTATTATTATTATTATTAGGAATCGTTTTACATAATTTTGATGTACGTAAAGCACATTTTTGAACTTCAATACAAAAATCAAATGCAATTGATTGATTTTTTTTTTCAAAAAGTGGCAACATTGTTTCTAATTCTCGGGTAAAATTTTTTTTCAAAGATTTTTTTCTTCTTTTCCATTGAATTTACTTTCATCGGGGAAGCAGAAAGAAAAAAAAATGAAAAAACAGACCCGAGAAGAAATGTTAGGAAAACACTAATGGAGAAAAAAAGAAGAAAGAAAAAATTTAAGAAAGACAAAAAAAAGGAAAAAAAAGGAAAAAAGGAAATGTTTTTGACTGTATCAATCATTGAAATTTTTTCCTTTTTTTTGTCATTGAATTTTGATTTTGACTAATTTTCCCAAAGGAAAATGACAATGGAAAGCATTAAAAAAAACGAACGAAGGAAGAAAGGAAGGAGAAAAGAAAAAATGTGAAAAATTCGTTTTAGATTATCATCTTTTGTCTTTCTCCCTTTCTCACTCTCTCTCTCTCTCTCTCTCTCTCTCTCTCTCTCTCTCTCTGTTTTTTTTTTTCGTAAGTATGAGAGAGATTGTAATAGACGAAAAAATCAAAGAAGAAATTAGAGAGAGAAAAAAAATAAGAGAGAGACAGAAAGAGAAAAAAGAAAAAAAAAAGAAAAAAAATTAATAAGAAAGGAAAATAATAAAAAAAACCGGATAAAGTGATTTGTCTGTGAGCTTACACGAGGCAGAGAGAGAAAAAAAAAGAAAAAAAGGAAAAAAAGGAAGAAAAAAAAGGAAAAACAAAAAAAAAAAATTTGGATATATGAAAATTCTAAAATTTATTGGACTCCAATCGGAAAAACATTTGTAAAAAAGGATCATGAAAACATCTCAATTTCTTGATTTATTGCATTTACTTTTTCATTTCCGTTTATTATTATTATTATTATTATTCTTTTCTTCTTTTTTTTTTTCTTTTCTTTTTTTCTTCACTTCTTTCCCCTCCTCCTTCACCTCCATTCCGCTTTCACTTATATTGATTGATGCGTTTCCGGCGGGAAAAAAAAAATTATGGTATTTAATTTAAAAAAAAAAAAATTTTTTTTTTTTCTACGACTTAGAACGCCGCTTTTGAACGATTTTATTTCATCGTGGAATTAAAAAAAACCAAAATATTTACTACCGTCTACTGCCACTTACGAATTTTTATCGGTTTTTTAACTTTTTTTAAACTTTTTTTTTTTTTTTTGATTTCAGGTAAGAGAAAAATTTTTGTTTATTGATTTGGCGACGGCGTTTGCGTTAACACATTCTATTATTATTATTATTATGGGTGGACGTCCTGTTCTTATCAGTTGATAAGATTCAAAAATGAGGTAAGTGATTAGAACAAGAATGGGGAAAAAAAGAAAACCATTTCGTTTTGGTTTTCAGAATATTCAATGTACTGTAGAGGAGGGGAGGAGAAAGAGTAGAGGAGGGGAATGGGGAGGGGAACTAAAGGGAGAATAGAAAGAAGAAAAAAAGAAGGAAAGAAATGGGGAAAATGTTAAGAATGAATTTGAAAGCGTTAATTGCGATAAATGAATTTAAAAAAAAAAAAAAAAGTAAAAAATTTTTTTTTTACTTTTTCAAGCTGTTTTTAACAACATTTAAAATGCGATTAACGCTTTAAAAAAAAAATTTTTTTTTTTTTTTTTTAATTTTGCGATAATCTTAATTACGTTAAGAAAGTTTTATTAATGAAATCGAGTTGGAAAAGAGGGGAAAAGGGAAAAGAGGAAAAAGGAAAAAAAAATGATTTTAACGTTTTAATTTCCCCTCCTCCTCCTCCCGCTCCCGCCTTTTCATTACCACCACCACCACCTCCTCACTTTTTCATTTCCGCTTTTCTTTTTCCATTCGTCAATTTTTTTTTTTTTAAATTTTTGTCGTTAAGCGTGTCCACACATAAAAGCCAAAAAAAAAATCATTACGAAATCTCTTGATTGAAAGATGATTGTATTTTCTCATGTTTCGTTTACGGATAAATGTGTTTTTTTTTATACACGCGTAAAACTGCTTTTCTTTTCATTGACAAAAAAAAAAATAAATAAATATCTAATATGATTTGTTGAGAAGTTAAGAAGATTTGTTGGAAAATTATACGGGGGGATTAAAAAAAAAAAAAAAACAGGTTTAATCTGTCGGCGATGAGCTTTTTTTTTTTTACTTTTTTTTTTTGCTTCGAGTTTATTTTGTTTTTTTTTGCTTTAAGTTCGTCATCGTCCATATTGAAGATTTTGTTTGTGAATGTGTGGTAATTTTTTTTCGGGAAAAAATGGAAAAGGTGAAAAATTTATTATAAAAATAGTTTATCGATCGTTTGTTCGTTCGCTTCGGAAGAAAAATAACATTTTATATTATCGTAACTTTTAAGCGACGACGACGACGATGACGACGACGATGACGAGAACGACGAATACTTAAACGTATTTACATAAAATTTTTTTTTTTTTTGCGAGAAATTTCGAACGAGGAATAAAAAATAAAAAAATAAAATTTCCAGGATCGAATTCACGATTTCTTTTTTTTTTTTTTTTTTACGGTTTTTTTACGCCGGAGTTTTTCCGGAACTCGATAAAAAAATAAAAAATCAACGGAAAAAAAATCAAAATTTTATTTTTTTTTCACTTTTTCTTTTCGCCGTAGGATTTTTTTTCGAAACGGAATCGAATGTGATTTTTCATTCATTGATAAAAATTCATTTAAGATTTTTCCAGAAGGAAAGAGAGAGAGATGGGAAAATATTTTCGAAAGCGTAAATAAGATATCGAATAGAAAATTTACACGCGATTATTATTATTATTATTATTACCATCATTGAAAGTCTCGATAATAAATTAAATAGTAAATTTAAAGTGGTAAAAGTTTTATTAAATGAAAACTGTGTAGTAATAACAACAACAACGACAATAACAACGACAACAGAAAGTAAATTAATTCGCGAATGATTATTTCAGATAAATTAAAGGAGAGAGAGAGATAGAAGAAAATAAGACGAATGCGTGGGAAGAAAGGAAGAAAGAAAGAAAGACCGAAACCTGTTATTCGTTTAACGGATCAACGATTAATATTATTAAATAATAATAATGATGATAATAATAATAATAATGAGAGAATGACGATTGATAAAAATTTCAAATTTTTTAAATTTTGGCGGGAAAAAAAAAGAAAATTTAAAGTTATCAAATCGTGAAAGATTTTTTTGACGTTTTACTTTCTACTTTTTCCCATTTTTCTCCCTCTCTCTGTCTCTCTCTATTTTATTCTTTTTTTTTTTCATCTTGGCAACATCTAATCAATTAATCTCAAAAAAAAAGGAAAAAAAGGAAATTTTTTCCTTTTTCCTGTCGCCTTTTCTTTTGTTAAAAAAAAAAACCGATGCGGATTTTTTCTTTTTTTTTTTTTCTTATTTTTTTTCCACATCGACGCCAAGATTTTTAAATTTAGATTTTATTTTGTTTTATTCGGTTGTTGTTGTTGTTTTTTTTACATTGCGTATCGTCCGCAATTTCCCGTTCGAAAGCAGACGACGAAAAATTATTTTGTTTTTCTCTTTTGTTTAGTTTTGTTTTTTTTATTTATTTAAAAAAATAAGACGTAAAAAAGAAAAAAAAAAGTTTTTTGGAAATGGTTTTGTTTTTCTTTTCTTTTTTTTTTATTTTGTTGTTGTTTTGTTTTTTTGTTTTCATTCTTTTCTTTTTTTCAACACGTGGACTATTACGCGGATGATATGTTTTATTTTTTTTTCGGAATTCCAAATTTAAAAAAAAAATAATAAAAATAAAAGGAAGGAAAGGATTAGGAGTAAAGAATATTCGAGATGGGAAATTAGAAAGAGGGGAGGAAAGAGAAATAAATGGGGAGGGGTGGGGAAATAAGGTAGAAAGGAATAAAGAAAGGAAAATGATTGAGTGTGCGCAAAATTTGTAAATTTACTTTCTTAACTTCCTTCTAAGAAAAAAAAAATGTAAATTTGGAAGAAGAATAGTTTAAAAAAAACGCTTTCAAAGCAACAAAAATCGATTTGATGAATTTTTTTTTTTTCCTTCATTCTTTTCTTTGTCGTGAGCAAATTGAACTTTTGAAATCGATCAATGAATGAATGAATGAATGATTGATTGATTGATTGATAATTATGCGATATACGAACCAATGAAAAACTATTCGATATTCGAAATAGCGTAATAAAAGGCATGAACTAAAAAAATTCAAATGAAACGAAAAAAATTTTTTATTTATTTTTTTCGTCTCCCTATTTTTTTTTTAAACCCCCGAGAACACTACTACCCCTTCTCCTTCTTTCCCTTTTTTCTTTTCTTTTTTTTTCCATCACTTTTCATTTCTTCTACTCTTCCCTTAATTTTTTTATCATTTCAAATGATTACACTTGTAAAAATTGACCGAGTTTTTCCCATCGTCAAGTTTTCTCTCATTCGAAATTTCACGGTCGTATTTTAAATGTGTGACGTCATTGTTTCAGTCACGTTGGGAGGATTTGATTGGTGAAAAAAAAAAAAAAGTTTTCTTTTTAATTTCCAACAATTTTATCGTTTTCCTTATTAAAAGATTCACGGTCGAGGTTTGTAGAATAGTTTAATGAAATTTGGTTGTTGTTGTTGTTGTTGTCGTCGTCGTTTTGTAGTTTCAATTTTGATTGTTCACTTAATGAAATCGATTTTCCTCATTTTCCTATCACTCACTCTTTCTCTCTCTCTCGTTTTTTTTTCCTCCCATTCGTCCTACTTGTGTCTTTACGACCCAACTTAAATTAATTTTATTGATTTTTCCATTCAAAGTAATTTTATTGGATTCTTTTGTCGAAAGGTTTGAATTTTTTTTTTCCTCCCCTCCTCGATGGGATTTTTTTTTCTTTTTTTTTTTTAGCTGATTCAGAGAGTTAAATTAAAACACGCACAAGTGGAAAGCTGAAAAGATTGAAAGAGAGAGCGAGAGAAAGAAAGAGATGAAAGGAAGAGGAAAAAAAAATGAAAGTTGTTTTCCGATATATATATAAGGCTACAAAAGAGATTGATTTAGAAAAAAAAAATTGTTTTTTTTTGTTTTTTTTTGCTTTTGAACAATTTAAATCGAAAAATTTTAAATGAAAAACGTACCTCAATCTCTGGTAACGGCCCTGTTTTTGTTTCCGGTTACAAAAAAAAGTAAGATGAAATTGAAATAATAGTAATAATAATAATAATGAGAAGTACAATTGAAAAAAAATGAATCTTCAAACGGAATGAGAGTTGTAAGTAATTTTCGACAATAGGTAACGTCAAAAAGAAAAAAGAAAAAAAAAAAGAAAATTAGTTGAACGAAAAGAGTTGAAAGCAAATGAAAAAGAGAAAGAGAGAGAGAGAGGGGGGGGGAAGAAAGAGAAAGAAAAATTAAAAACAAAATGAAAACGAAAACGAAATTTTAATTTAAAAAAAAAAAAATTTTTTTTTGTCATTTCTCATTTTCCACTCTCTCTTTTTCTTTCTCTCTCTTTTTCTCTCTTTGTCTTTTTGGTTTAACAAAAATTTAGAAATGAAAAAAAAAAAAAAAAAAAATTTTGTAAAGACAATTATTAAGCAATCGTTTTGAGTTTAAAATTTTTTTTTAGTAAAAAAAAAAAATTTTTGATCTGGAATTAATTCTGGAAAAACGGAAAATTTTTTTTTTGTTTTTTTAATTTTACTCGTTTAAACGTCGTCGACATTTTTTTAAAGGGTTTTTTACCTCTTTTTAGAGAGAGAGAGAGAGAGAGAGAGAGATAGAGAGGGAGAGATAATTTTATTTCTGTGGTTACGTTTTTACAAAACATGTAAAACACAAAATAATTTTTTTTTTTTAAAAACAATCGACGACACAACTAGCAGACGACAAATGACGTTCGCGTCTCTTTTTCTTTCGTCTGGTTTTTTTTTTTCTTTTTTATAATAACAACAGTAACAACAACAACAACAATCGCTTCATATATATATATTCAACTTTAAGTAAAATTATGCGGAGCAGACTTTTAGCCTCAAGGTTTTTTTTTCCACCATTACATTACCTTATAAAAATAAAAATAATAATAATAATAAAAAGTATAAGAAAGAATTCCTTTTGAAATATTTTTTGTAAGTAAGAGAGAGTCAGTCACATCATTTTAAATGAAATTTACTCACGCTCGAAAGTTTTTGTGTTAATATACGAAATTGGTTTTTTTTTTTTTTTTTTTTGTTTTCCCGGAGTTTTTTCCTTCAAGCTATTCCTGCTGGTGTGTGTGTGTGCGTGAACGAAATAATAATAACCTTTTTTAAAGGTGACGTAATTTAATGGAAAAAGATCCTAGCCATGATATCTAGCACGATGAATTTTTCACTCTTTTGATCTTTTTACCGTTTTGTTTATAAAAAAAAATTTTTTTTCCCCCGACGGTTTTTTATTTTTATTTTTATTTGTCTTAAAAAAAAAAAGAAAATTATTAAGAAACATGTAATTCTTTTCTTTTCTTTCCTTTTTTTTTTTTATGAAAGTCACACCTGGATGAAGTTTTATTAAAATTTTGCGCGGCCTCTCAATTTTTCTTTTTTTCCTTTTTCTATTTTTTTTCTTCTTCCTCATCCTCTTTTTCATTCGTATTTTTTTTTAATATTAAACTTTATAAAGTTTATTTTAATCGACGCTTTATATAAAAAATTATGATTGATTTATTACTTACGATCGTTAATTTAATTTTTCATTAAAAAAAATTGTTATCAACGAGTATTATTGTTATCAATAATGTCGCCTTATCAGATTTATTTTAAAAACAAAAACAAGAAAGAAAGTTCTAAGATTTTAAAAAAGTTTATTTGAGAAAAACACGGGGGGAGAAGGGGAAATTTTTAGAGGGAAAAATAAGATTTAACGTAACTCATCATTGTGTTCGATATATCGTATCGAATCGATCATCGTCGTAGTCGTCGTCGTGTCATCATATCAATCATTAATATCGTGAACGTGGTCGTAACATTTAGAAAATTGTTTTCGATCCGTGATGGGTTATAAAGTATGGCATCTTATACGAAACGAATGAGAAAAAGGGATAGGAAAAAAGATGAATCGATTTGTTTTACGAATAAAAAAAAAGAAAAACAAGAAGATAAAGGAGAAGAAGAGGAGTGGAGAGGAGAGGAGGAACAAAAGAAAAGAAAAAAAAAAGGCGGACTGGAAAAAAAATAAGAAATGATATACGTCGCACGTTTACGTAAAAATTATTTTTTCAATTTTTTTTTTTCTATTTGGGTTTACATTTACCAAAAGAAAAAAAAAAGGGAAGAGGTAGTAGGAAAGGGAAAAGAAGCGAAATAAAGATGAGGGAAGAGGGAGAGAGAGAGAGAGAGGAAGAGAAAGGTAAATCGAATTACTTGTGTTGATAAGTTCAAGTACGATAACGAATCACGTTTCCATAGTTTTTGATCCAAATTAAAAATTATAAGGTACGAGGAAATTATTATTAGAAAAAAAAATGATCTCGATTTGAAACGTTCAAAAAATAAAAATTAAATAGATCGTGTACGTAGACGTGGGAGAAGAAAGAAGAAAAACATTATTGTTGTGTTGTTTGAATGCGTCCGTTCGTCCGTGCGTGCGCGCGCGTGTACGTTACTAATCGGAGAATGGAAACATTATTAAGTCATTAAAATGATTTGTCATCATGGAAAAAAAAATTATTATTATTATTATTATCATCATCATCATCATCATTATCATTATTATTATTATTATTGTTAAATAAAAATTGGAATGAGATGGTAATGAATTTGTAAAGGGAAAAAACTAAACCGATGACCTGAAAGGAATATTAAATTATTAAAATTATTGGAATAAATTTTTTTTTTATTCTTCTTCTCCAGAATTTTTTTTTTATTTTTATTTTTTCTCCAGAAAGAAGAAGAAAAAGGAAAAAAAAGAAAAATTATTTCGTTCGACGAGGACGACGACTGGAAGAAAGGATGGAAGAAGGGAAGGAAAGAAGGAAGGAAGCTTTTATTTTTATTTAGAAAATTTTTTTTCTTTTTTTTTTTCTAATTCAAAATTTATCCCGAGTCGAGTTTAATCCTAATTTTTTTTTTTAGAATTTGAAAAAAAGAAAGTTCTTGAAAATTCCGTGTTTACCGTGGCAGCAACAAAAAAAAAAGAGAAGGAAAAGATGCGGGTTACTAAAAAAATTCCGCCTGGAAGGTTTTTTTTTTTTATGATTGGTTGAAATAAATTTTTACTAAAATGAAAAAATATTCTTTTTCGGCAGGAGGAGGGGGAGGGCGGGAAGGGGGAAGAAAAAATTTGATTTTAAAAATTTTCAATGGTGGGGGGAGTTTTTCCCCCATTTCGCACGAGAATTTTTTTTTTCGTCTCCTTATTTGTGTTATTTAATTTGATCCTCGTTTTCGTTATTAAATTTATTTTATTTTTTTAATATTTTTAACTAAAAAAATTCTTCATAGTCTTTTGTGGTCAATTGTTTTTTGCTAAAAATAATTTTTGCTTTTTTCCCTTTTTTGCTAACTTTTTTCTAATTCCTTTAGAAACAATTTTTTTTTTCCGGGGGCAGGGGAATTGATAAAATTTGTAAAACGATAATAATTTTTTTTCCCTAAACATTATCTTTTATCATATCTTTTTTATTACTATTTTTTTTTGGGAATTTATTTCGTGTGTCAATGATGTGAAAAATATTAACCGGAGCAAAAGTTATGTCGGGCAAAAGTTATGGCGAGCAAAAGTTAATGGCAAAGCACGTTTTGAAATTTGTTTCATCGTTTTCCGGGCCAAAAAATTCATTACGATATTGATTGAAATTATCGATTTTAAATTGATTATTGTTATTGTAATTATTGCTACGAGTAAAAAAAAAAAGAAAGAAAAATCGATGACGTAATCAATACAAAGAAAAAACAGAAGTAGACATTAACGAGAGCAAAAAAATGTTTTTTTTTTTTATATTTTAAACGGACTCGTAAAGCGACGCCACGTGTTTAAAAAAAAACTTTTTTCAAAAAAAATTATTTTTTTTTTGCTGCGGTTCATTGCAACCTTTCAATACCGGAAATATTTTTTTCCTTTTCATTGTTTCCCTCCTTCCCTTTTCACTCCGCTTTGAACGAACGCAAAAGATTCGTAATTAAATTTTTTTTTCTTTTTTTTTTTGGAAGGGGGAAGGGGAATTTATGAGCGCTAATAAAAATTTGTTAGAGAAATTTGAGTATGACGTCACTTCACGAGGGTTTCAGGGTGAGATGAGGGGGGGGGACATAAGGAATAAAAAAAAAAAATGTTGAAATTCATTTCTCAAAAAAGGTGAAAGAGAAAAAGAGAGAGAGACTTTTTTTTTTCATTTCGCGAATTAAAGTATTTCAAACTCGCTGTAGGCGACCCCGAAGAACACTTTTGCATTTTAATATCTTGAACCTTAGCAAACTCTCTTTTTGCTGTTGGAATTTATTTATTTATTGAATTTTATAACGTCTGCTGTGTTCTGCTGCTGCCTGAAAAAAGAAAAAAAAATAAATAAAGAAAATTTTATTCGCGAAAATGTTTTCTGGTTTCCCCTCCTTCCTCTCCCCTCTATATCTTGCTTCCCTCCTCGTCCTTTTTTTCAAGATGGTTTTTTTCTTTTTCTTCTTCTTCTTTAATTTATTTCTTCAATTTTTTTTTTTTTACCGTTTTTTAACCTTTTAGTTTTGTTCTCTTGAACCTTTTTGTAGAAAAGAAAGAAATAGTGTGTGAGAGAGAGAGAGAGAAAGAGTGAAAGAAACGGGAGAGAGAAAAAAAACACGGAATTTTAAATTATTTTTCGTGTTAAAAACTTTTTTTTTCTTCTTCCCTTTTTTTTTTTTTTTTTTTTTTGTCCTCCGGGATTAATGAAAAAGAAAATTTTTTGAAAGGAAATTTTAATTTTTAAAGAATGTCAAACAGTCTTGACGCCTGACAGAATCTTTCAAACGAAAACCGGATAAAAATAATGTAAAAGAAAAAAAAAAAAAAGTAAATCGACGGAGAGACAAACAAACAAACAAACAAACAAGCAAACAAACAATCAATAAAAACGATCGTACGAAATAGAACAAAAAAAAAAGAAATAAAAGAAGCTTAACTGGCTAAATTTTTTTTTTTTTTTTAACGAATGCATTTTTATCGTGTCACAAACATTTGTTTTTTTTTTATTTACCAGTCGATGAATTGATCAATCGATGGATCGATATATCAAACGATTTATGCACTAAAATTATCGAACAGAAAAAAAATTATTATTATTATTTATTAACGAAAGGAAAAAAATTTTTTTTTAAACGTGAAGATCTAGACGAAGGAAAAATAAAAAATAAAAAACACCCTTGTCTCGTGCCACGTCTTTTTTTTTATTTTAAATTGATTGTTAAATTCGGTCGAATAATTTTTATTTTATTTTTACAATCGACTGAGATGTGTTGATATTCAAATGAGATTTCTTATTTCCTTATCGTCTTCCATATTTTATCATCTTATCTACCATCATCATCATCATCGTCATCGTCGTTCTTTTCTCGTTATTACCATCCGGACCTTTGTTTTTTTTCCGTTGTGAAAGGCGCCGAAGATTTTTTTTATATTTATATTATTATTATTATTATTTCATTTTCATTTTATTTTTAAACAATAAAAAAAATAAATAAAATAAAAGGAAATTTTTATTTTTTTTTATTTTTATCCTCGGAGTTTTTCACGTTGATGACATCACTCGTTGTTTTTTATTTTTTTGAAACAAAATTTTTGTTGTTTCGAAACATTCGTTTGCGAAAAATGATTACGATACGACTAAAAATAATAAATTATATTATATTTTTTTCGGAAGGAGGGGGAGAGTGAAAAAGGGAGGAAAAGAGAGGAAAAGAAAAAAAAAAAGGTTCGAAACGAGTTAAAGTTTTACATTTAAATGACTTTAAATAACCCGAGTAATTTTTTTTTTTTTTTTTAACTTTTATTAAAAACAACAAAATGGTACCTGTTGGATAATAAATTTAACTTGATGTCCTGAATTATTAAGTAATTTAATAATTGTAAAACAGAAGGAGGAAGGAAGGAAGGAAGGAAGGAATGAAGCGAAAAAAACAAAACAAAACAGAAAAAAAATTTAATTTCAACTAACGTTAGGGGAATAATCCCGAAGGATAAATTTTTATGCGGGTGAAAGAAAAAACATCCCTTAAAAATTAAGGGAAGGTAGTTGAATATTCCTACGTATCATCATCAAAGGGAAGAAGAAAATGAAAAAGAAGAAAAAATTTCTTTTTGTAAACGGTAAAATCGTTTAAACGTTTTCGTGTAAAAAAAAAAAAATGGTGAAAATAAATATTTAAAAAAGTGTAATATGAAATTTTTTTTTTTTTTTAAACGCGAGAAGAAACGTTTGAGTGCGTGGGTGGGTGCGTGCGCGTGAGGCGAGTTCGAGAGTGGGCAACAGGAATAATAACAGAAAAAAAAAAAAAAACAAGTCAGCCGGGAAATACGCACTCGGGAGTCTGAGGGGGTCAGAAAAAAAAATGCAAAAACGAAAAATGGAAAGAGAAAGTAAAACGGAGTGGAAGGGGGAGAGAGAGAGGGGAAGAAAGGGGAGAGGAGGGAGAAAGGGAGGGAAAGAGGAAGCGAAGGGAGAAGAGTACGTTCGGGCGTAAGCACGCATGTGATTTATGAATGAAGCAATTTTTTTTTATTGCAAAAGCTCAAAAAATGATACCCAGTGGAAAACTTTTCATGCAACTATTTATTTTCATATCTGTCAATTTTGAAATAAAAGCAGCAACAACAGCGAAAAAAAAAATGGCGGGCGATGAGGAGTAGGAGGAAAAGAAGAAGGGGAAGGAGGACTCCTAGCGGAAACGGAAATGTAAAAATAAAATGCCTATTCCTGCTCTCGCGTAAAATTTTTTCTTTTTTTTTGCATTCATACCAGCTTCCTTTTCCCCTCTCCTATTTGATGCTTCGTTTCGTTTCTTTTTCTTCTTCCACGTCTCTTCTTCCTTATTTTTCTTCTTCTTTTTTGTTAACTTCCTTATTCTTTCCTTTTTTTTTGCGTTTTGCACATATTTCCCTTTTCAAAAATCTTTTTTTATTTTTCTCATCTTTTTTTTTTTTCATATGCGCCGCTTCCTTGCTTTCTCTTTTTCTCACTCCCTATCTTACTCTCTCTTTCTCGTTTTCTTTTTTCATCACCCGAAACAGTTTTTTTTTTTTTTGTTCCTTAAAAAAAAGTTTTTAAGGAAAAGTTTTTTTTTTTCGCTACACACAAAAAAAAAAAAATAAGAAGAAAAAGTAAATTTTTTCTTTTTTTTTTTTTTTTAATATGAGTAAACCTCTTTGAAAAGAAAAAAAAGAAAAATTCTGTTGCCACGTTAAAAAAGAAAGAAAAAAAATTTTTTTTTTATACAAATAATTAAATGAAGCGTCATTTAAATAAAAATTACTTGATAGTCACGCACGTTATAGCGCTATAAAGTAAATCTATGCGAGTATTATTACATTTTTTTTTTATAGACTTTAAATGAATGAAAAAATTTAAATTTAACGCGGGAAAATTTTCGCGGAACGGTTTGTTAATATTATTATTATTAACATTATTAAAATTTAAAAACCGAAGCTGAAAACAATGCCGACGTTCCCGAAAAATTTACGGATTTGTTGGCACCTTTCGAAATAATGATTTTGTATCGATTTTAATCATCATTATTTTTTTCTAGTATTTTCTCTCTCTTTCTTTCTCTTTCTCTCCTTCTCCCTCTCTCTCTCTTTCTCTGTCTCACTATACTTCTTTCCGTTTTTATTTATTATTATTTTTTATTCGAACAACGAATTTAAAAAAAAAAAAAAAAAAAAACTAAAATTGAATGAGAAAAGAATTTGTTATAGGTTACAGGGGTTGAAATGGGATGGAAGGGATGAAACGGGGAGAAAAATGGGGGAGGAGAAGGAGAAGGAGAAGGAGAAAGAGAGAAGGAAAGGGAAGAAACAGGTCACCCGATTTTTTTTTTTTGGAACGAATTGTTTTGTGGTGATATTCGTTTGGAATTTTAAGTAATTTATAAAACGGAAATACAATTTTCTTTTTTTTTTGAGGGGGGAGGGGTAGGAGGAAAAAGAGGATGAGGGAAAATTCGAAATCCGGTCGAGAATATAAAATGGAAGTGGAAAAAAAACAAAAAAAAAAACGGATGAGGTGGATTATTTCCAGAAGGTGGAGAAATGCGGGGAGGAGGAGAGAGTTAAGAACGAAGAAAGTATAAAAAAAGATAGAAAGAGAAAGACAAACAAACAAACAAGAAAATTTTCGGTTGTTTGATTTTTTTTTTCTTTTTTTAACCTTTTTAATTTTTTAAATATAATTTCATCATCAATCAGATAAAGCGGAAACAGTTTTTTTCCTTTTTTTTCCTTCCCTCTCCCTTTAACTCTTTTTTCCCTTTCTCTCTCTTCACTCTCTCTCTTTCTGCCTCTAAATTTTTTTTTTACATCCCTTTTGTAACTTTTTACGTGAAATTTATTTTTCTTACACATAATTCCGCCTCTTTTTCTCTTTCTCTTTCCCTCTCTCTCTCTCTCTCTCTGTTTCTCTCCCTCTACTTTTGCGTCAAAAAATATTTTGCTGTCGTTTTTTTTTTTTTTTTGTTTTTATTTTGTAATTGGCCGCGTTAGTGTTTTTTTTTTTTATTTTTTAACCTTTGTCAACTTGCGGCACGCTATTTTCATACAAATTTATATATATATATATATATATATATATATATATATACATACATTTAATTTTTTTTTTAGTGTCTTCCTTAATAAATTTTTCTTGTTACACATTTTTTTTGTTTTTGTCATCTTTTGGCTGAAAGTAAAACATTATTTTATAAAGCAAAAAAAAAAAAATTTTTTTTTGACTTCTGACGGTTTACCTTTTATGGCGTGTTGGGAAAAAAAAGGTTTCGTGTTTCTTTTTATTATTATTATCACTATTATTTCGTGAGATGTTTCTTTGTTTTCTTTTTTTTTTTTGAACTCGTTTTTTCAAAAAGAAGATGATTTTTTTTGTTGAAAAAAAAAGAGAAATGAAAAAGTGAACGGGAAAAATCGCCTACGATAATTCTTTTTTACAATTTGCCGGAAGTCGATGTTTAATAATGGGAAAAATATGAATTTTCCAAAAAGGGAAAAAGTTTTTCGGTTACGCTAATAAAGTCTTTCGATTCGAAGAAAATTTTACAGGAGTGGAATCTATGGTGGTGGTAGTGGTGGAGGTTTTTTCTTCCTTCCCACCCCCCAAAAAACGAATTTTGGGAATTTTTTTTTTAATGAATCCTTTTAAATTAATTATATATAGAAAGAAAATACGTTTGTTTTTCCGAAGGCGGCGTAGTAGATAATAGTATGAGACATAAGTCGTTTTTCTTCGGCCGCACTAAAGATGGCGGCCATATTTTTTTTTCTTGAATCCCGCTCAGGTTTTTTTTTTTTTTTTCTTAACGCGGCAATATGCGGTGATGAGAAAATTTTTTTTATTTGCTTCGGGTTTTACGTGGTAGAAGAAGAAGAAAAAAGTGAAATGAAATTTTTTTTTCTTTATTTTAACTTTAATACGTAAAAAAAAAAAAAAATTGATTTTTCACTCGCGAAATTTTTTTTTCACTTTGAGCTTTTTTTTTTTTTTTGTAATTTACGTAAACCCAGCGTGAGCTTTTCTTTCTTTCTTTCTTTCTTTTTTTTTTCTTTTATTATTATTATTATTATTATTTTCACGATAAGCTATTTAAGCTCTCTTATAAAAAAAAAGAAAAAAAAATACGTAAAGTAAAAGGAATGCAAACGTATTGAAAAAGTAAATGAAAAAAAAAATTTTTTTTTTTTTTTTTCAAAAAATTTCCTTGCGCTTAAATTTGTCTTAACAAATTGAAAAAATGAAAGAAAAAGTTAAAAAGAAAAAGAAAATTTTCTTTTTTTTTTTTTTCATTTAAATTTTCCTTCCAGTTTTTTTTCTTTTTTTTTCTCCCCCTTCTTTCCCCCCTCGAAAAAAAAAAAAACTTTAACTGATTTTTTCCAATTTTTTCTTTTTTTTTTTCTCCTTCATATTTTCCATTTTTTTTTTTTTTTTTTCATTAATTTCTTTCTTTTATTTTTTTCCCTTTTCTCTCTCTCTCTTTCTCTTTCTTTCTTTGTCTCTCTCTTCATTTTCTTTCTTTCATTTTTCTTATTATTTTACGCTTTTTTTTTTTTTTGTAAAAAAAAGAACTAATTAATTTTTGTTCGTTATTATTAAGTTATGAAAATTGGTTTTTTTTTGTTAATAATAAAAAAAGAAAAATTTAATGAATGGATAAGTGGAAAAAGCTTTTATTTATTTTATTATTATTAATAATAATAATAATAATAATAATAATAATAATAATAATAATTGATATTAATATACCGAAATTTTAAAAAAATGATTTCAGTAAAAGTCGTTGTAATTACTACAATCAATATTTCGATTGTTATTATTATTTCCCCCCCAACTCCTCCCCGCCCCCAGTAAAAACGAAATGATATCGATATTTAATGTTCCCTTAATTTGTTTTTCAACCCTTTTAAAAAAATGTTTGCTGACGTCATAAATTTATGACGTTTTTTTTTTTTTTTAGAATTTCTCCATAATAAAAGATTTGCTTTTGCGGTATTTTGTAATTAAAATTGCGTTCCGGACAATGTGTTGAAATATTCTGGAAGGGGTGTGATAGGGTTGTGGGAGGGGATATGGGAAGGTGTGTGGTAGGGGGTGGTGGCGGTATACGTAATCACACGATAAATTTTTTTTTTTGTTAAAATTTTTTTTAAAAAAATACGAGGTCGATAATTATATACACTTTTCCAGATTATTATTATTTATTTATTTTTTTTCACGTTAAATTTTCGTCGTTGACTTTTAAAGCATTTTAACTAACTTTTATAAAGTTTTTTTTTCTTTTGTTTTTTAACAAAAAAAAAAAAAAAGAAAAAGAGTGTTTATGTAAATAAGAGAAAATGGCGTCGAAAACCGTTGTAATTGCGTATTTTTAAATTAACAAAAAGAGAGAAGATGAAGACGAAGAAAAAGAAGAATAAGAATTAATTATGTTTCTTACTTATTAATATTTATTTACTTATTTTTTTAATTGTCAAAGGAAAAACGTCGAGTTTTTTTTTTTTTTTAATTCCTTTGTAACGAGATTCGTATAATTCAACAGTTTGTCTACTAATCTGTATAAAAAAAAAAAAAATTTTTTTTTTTAGTAAAAGATGTTGTGACGCCTTTTTTTTCGTCATTTTAATTTGGGATTTTCCAGTTTTTTTTTCTCTTCTTCTTTTCTTTTTCTTTTCCTTCTTTTTCCTTTTTTCCTTTTAGAATGGTGAAAATTGTTTTTTTTTTACACGGTGAAAATAATTAATGATCGAGTTGAAAAATTTTAATTTTTTTTTTGTAACGGACGTGTCGCGAACGAATGTGCAAGAGACAAAGGAAAACAAAAAAAAATGATATGATTGATTTTAAATTAAAATTATTATCATTATTATTAGTCTTATTATTATTTGCAATTTTAAATTCGCTTAGAGAAAATTCAATAGATGATAAATTTAATTCGAATGGCATTGAAAATGAAATAAAATGACGGTTTATAAAAATTCAAAAAAGTGAAATTTGTGTGAAGTGTATGTGTGTGTGTGGGTGCGTCTTTGTGTGTGTGTGCGTGCGCGCGTCTTTGTGTGTGCGTGTGTGTGTAGAATAGACAAGTTTTCAAGCGGACGAAAATTCGCATGAGAGAGAGAGACAGAGAGAGCGAGAGAGTGCGAAAAAAATAAAAATAAAAATCAGTATGCATAGAATAATTTTTTTTATGAAAAAGTGAATAAAAAGAAAAAAAAAATGAAAGAGAGAGAGAGAAAGAGAAAGAGAGAGGCAAAAAGATGGAGAGTTGTAAAAGGGAATGAGTGAAAGAGAGAGAGAGAGAGAGAGAGAGAGAGGAAATCAAGCCAATTTATTTTTATTCATGCATATTGGTAGAAGTTGTAATACGTGCTTCAGCTTTTACAAAAAAAAAAAAAAATCTTCCATCTGTTCTTTTATTTATATATTCTGGGGTTTTCAAGTTAAAAAAAAAAAAAAAAATTACTAATGACTAAAATTCTTACGACAGGACCGGATATACCCGAACTCTGTTGTCGCACCGGTTAAAAAAAAAACTAAATTTTATCGATATTTTAGTCTTAAATAAAATAATAAATAATAAAAAATGAAAGTTTTTGGTTGTTTTAAAATTAATTTTCTCTCTCTCTCTCTCTCTCTCTGGAAAAAAATAAAAAGAAAGAAATTGGAAGAGGTAGAGGAAGGATAAAGATAGGGTATTAATCGCGTGCAAAATCGAATGTTTGAAAACAACAACAACAGCAACAAAAACAACAACAGGACGAGGAAAAACTGCAAAAGAGAGTTTTTATTAAATTTAACCTAAAAATAAATTTGATATTATTTTCTAAAGGGAAATCTCATCTCGGTTCTTTCCTTTACAAAATCTGTCACAAATGTCACAGCAATGAATTAAACCATGAACGACAGCAATCAAACCTGATTCACTCAACCCAAAGAATAAAAAAAAAAAAAACAAACAAACAAACAAACAATATCAAATTACAAAATCGCATCGAACCGTCTTTCAGTCATCACTTCGTTTTTACGATATTGATTTCCCATAAACCTCATTTTTACGTCAGAAAAACGAGCCGGGGGGAGGGAGGGGGGACAAAAAAAAAGAAAAGAGAAAAAAATTTCACCAGTGATTTTTTTTTTTTTTTACTCTTATTCGGTAGTAAAAAGTCTGAGAAAACGGAAAGAAAAGAAAGACGGAGACGGAAAAGAAAAGGAGAAAAGATAAGTAAAGGAGGAGAAAGAGGGAGAGAGAAAAAAAAGACGAATGATGTTATTATTATTATCATCATCATCATCATATTAAGGGACGAGAGAATTGAAAAAAGACAAAAAGTAATAATAATAATAAGGGGAGAAGAGCTGGAAAAAAAAAAAAGAGTGAACCACAGCAATTTGGTAAAAAAAATTTTTTTCTGTTTATGACGTATAAACTCTGAGGGAAGAAAGTAAACAAATTGGGAGAAAATTGTCTGGACCGTTGAAGATTCATCTCAAAGTGGGATTCATAACATCATCTCGATCAAGATTTTCAAAATGAAGATATATACTTTCTTAGACTTTCTACCATTATTTCTTACTCGTAAAATGATTTTATTGGGCTGTAAAAAGAACCGAAGAAAAGGGGGAAAGGAAACAAGGGAAGAAAAAGGAAGAAGAAAATAAGAGAAAGGGGGGAAAAGGGGGAGAAAAGAGAAAACAGCAATAAAGTAAAAAAAAAATGAAGAAATGTAGTCAATGATGTCGTCGTCGTCGCGTTTATCACAAAAAACCTTCCTTCGAAGGGAAATTTTTTTTTCCTTTTTTTTTTTGAGGGGAGCAATTTTCTGATATGAAATTTCAGTAGATAAGTCGATAATAATAATGATGATGATGATGATGATGATGATGATGATGATGATGATAAAAATGACAACAACGAGGACGACGACGAGGACAACGACAATAATGATGACAAAGTTTTATCAAAACTTTGATTTTTTTTTTTGTTTTTGTTTTCGAATCGGATTTCTCGATCGTTTTCGAAAGTTTTGCGTTTTTAAAAATATATAAATTTACGTGTTGTTCAAGGGGTTTTTTTAACTTTCGGGTGAAGAAAAATAATTTTTTTTTGTTAAATTATGCAACGCCGCATAAATTTTAGAAAAAAAAAAAAAAACAAACGACTTCGACCACGATAAGAAAAAATTTTCCGAATAAAAATTTAATTTTTTTTTCAATGTCAAGGTCACAACAACATTAAGGAAAAATTAAATGGAAACGTGCACGATTGTTTGACCTTGAAAAGTTTAGAAATTTAAATTTTTACTCAATTTTTTTTTTCCTTCTGCTTCGATCGATTTGTTTAAACGAAAGGAAAAACTAAAAAAAGTTTTTTTTTTTAAAAGTCAAATCAGTCGTTTATTTTTTTTTTATTGACTTTTTTTTGTTTTTACTTTATTTCATAAACACAATCGAATAAAAAAAACCAAAGAGAATAAAAGGAGAGAGAGAGAGAGAGGAAGGAGAAAGAGAGAGAGAAAAAAAGTTTTTTTTTTTTCGATGGTTGAGTCAACAAAGCTTCTAGCAGTAACAAGCGAAATTGTTTATTTTTTACTTTTTATAAAATTTGCGAAAATGAAATTCGCGAACTGTATATATATATAATATTTATAAAACTAAAATTAAAGAATGAAAAGAGAGAGAGAGAGAGAGAGAGAGAGAGGGGGGAGATAAAGCAAACCTGTGGGAAGAAAAAGGCAAAAGGTGAACGAACGGTCTGAGGTTAAAAAAAAGAGAAAGAGAAGTGAATAAAAAAGTTAGGTGGAAGTAAAGCAACAAAAAAAAATTTCCCAGTAAAATTTATATATAAAATTTATTATTATCATTATTATTATTATTATTATTATTGCTTTTTTATAAAATCGATGACGTGCCTGAATCTGACGTTTTCGATACCTGAAACTTTTTGTTAAAAAAAAACTCAACCTATATATAAGAATGAAATGAAAAGAAAAGAAAAAAAAAATTTACCTAAAGGAATCGTTATTTTCTAGCAAAATAATAATAATAATAATAATGATGATAATAATGATGATGTTTTTTTCTGTAAATTTCACGTTCCAAAATGCTTCCAGACCAAAAAAAAAAAAACAGAAATTTTTTTTTTTTTTTTGGAACGAAAAAGACGAATTATACGCATGGGAATAAAATAAATGTTGCGTTTTAACACTCTTTCCTTGTTGAGATTTCTTTTTAAAATTAATAAACATATTGCAAATGGATTTTTGTTTTGAAAAAGTTAAATACGTAAAAAGTAGTCTGGAAAAAGGTTCGGATTCCATTCCCTCTCCTCTTCCCACCCCCCGAAAAAATAGAAAAAAAAGTAATAGTAATAATACTTTGAGGTTAAATTCACGACCGATTCCTAATGATGGAGAAAAGGAAAAAAAATTACGAAACGAGTGAATAGTGAAAATCGAAGAAGAAGATGAATAAGAAACAGAAAGAAAGAGATGATTCCTTTGCGGAAAAGGAAACGAAACACAAACACAACCAGATTTAAATGGAAATGAAAAAAAAAAGAATAAAAAAAAGTTAGGAATGGAAAAGAAAAGAAAAGGAAAGAAGAAGAGAAAGAGAGAGAGAGAGACGGGTGGGGAAGGGGAACCGGAAGAAATTTTTTTCTTTGGTTTTTCTTTTGTTCTTTTAAAAACAAAACAAAAAATGTTTACAACATTACCATAAATAGTATATATATATATATATATATATATATATATATATATATATATATATATATATATATATATATATATATATAAATATATTTATAAGGAGATAGATAAACAGTAGATAAACGTAGATAAATGTGTGGCAAATGATAATAAAAATGTTTATTACTTTGGTAAAAATTCTTTTATTATTCATTTATCTGACGTTTTCACTGCGGTTTTCTTTTTTTCTTATTTTATTTATTCTTTTTTCTTCCTCTTTGTCCTTCTTCTTCCCTCTTTCTTTCTTTTTGTTTCGAAACTTTTTTTTTTGTTTTTTTTTTCTCTCTCTCTCTCTTTCTGTTTTCAATCAATTTTCAAAGCTTATTTTTTTTTGTTTTTTAACGGTTTATTCATTATCGAGAGACTTTGTTTGTTTGTTTGTTTGTTTGAACAGATGTTTTTGATATTGTTTAATACTAAGACCATGAGTTTTTGGGTGTAATTACAATCATCATCATCATCATCAAATTTTTTTTTGTGTTTTATTAACGTTGTTTCTGGTTCTGTCGCCGTTTTTGTTTTCGTTTTGTTTGTTTTTGTTGTTGTTGTAAGAAACTTTTTTTTTTTTTACGTCGGACTCAAATAAAATTTTCTTTGTTTTTTGTTGTTGTTGTTCTTGTTTTTGGGTCTTAGGAATTTTTTTTTTTTTTAACGTCACGTGGTTTTCGTGACAAAAGGTTAAGACAACCGTTGACGAATTAGAAAAAAACGTACAAACGATACTCCGACATGTTTTTTTTGTCTTATATTATATTACGAGTTGAAAAATTATTGAAAATAAAATAAAAAAACCGAAAACGGAAAAAAAAGAAAAGAATAGAAATTTATTACTTTCAACAAACAAAAAACAACAACAACAACCACAAAAAAAATTTATTAAAACATAAAAATAAAAAATTGCCGTTAATTTTTGTTGCGACTTGTCAACAATTTTTTTTGTTCTCCGGTTTTTTTTTGCGGGGGAAAAATAAAAAACTTTTTTTTATTTATATATATAAAAAAAAAAAAACGAAAAAGGAAAATCGGTATAATTTTGTATCATCAAAGATACAAACGACAACCGACAAACGATTTCGTCAAACGTCATAGCGAAGAAAATAATAATTTTTTTTTTTTCATTTTATTTTTGTCTCGCGATTCGAAAACGTTTCCGGAAAAAATAAAAAAAAATTAAATAATAATAATAATAATATTGATAAACGCGTTTTCATTAACAACGCAATGATAATAATAATAATAGTTCGACGAATGCGAGAGAGAGAGAGAGAGAGAAAATTTTCCATGCAAAGGAAAAACGTTGAAATAGTTTGTAAACTATTTTGAAAGCGATAAAAACCTTTCAACGCTTTTAAAACCAAATTAAAATATATGCGATGATTTTATTAAAACATCGTTAAGAAAGAAAAAAAGAAAAAAAAAAATTTATCATCATTATCATCATCATCATTATTATTATTTTAAAAAATTAATTACGAGCCTGGAAATTTTACGGAGCGCGTATGTATATATCGTTATCAATTATCCTCATTCAGTGAAAACCTAAAAAAAGTTTTTTTTTTATAAGATTTGAAAACGAGCCTAACTGGAGTCTAACTGGAGATTTCAAAAATTTATTTGTTTTTTTTTCTCTCTCGTGCGCGTTTCCATTTTTCCAGGCAGGAAAATTTTATATATAGTCGCGAGTGGTTGTCTATTAAAATCATTTTACACGTGAAAAATTGACAAGGAAAGAAAAACGACTGACTGAAGAAAAAAAATAATAGCGGGAAAAAGAACAAAAGAAAAATAAGAAAAAAGGAATAAGGGGCGGGGGGGAAGGAATGAAAATTTTCAAAATAAATTTCGTTGACTTTCCTTATTATTATTATCATCATCATCATCATTGTGATTCTCATAGAAAGTGACAAAAAAGGAAACAAAAAAAACCTCCGAAAAATCGAACGAACAAAATTTTTTTGGGTAAATTTTTACTTTTTTTTTCTCTCCAAAAATTTTCCTTCCAGGAAAATGGAAAAAAAAAACTTTTTTTTTGAAGAAAGTTGTTGCGAGCAACAAGGAGAAAACAAAGAGAAAAAAAAAATTAAATTTTTCAAAATCGATAGATTTAGACGTTAGTTTTAAACGAAAACCTTTTTTTTTCTCTCTCTCTCTCTCTTTCTATTTCTTTTTTTTTTTTTCCTTTGATTTTCCTTTTATTTTATTTTTTTGTTGTTGTTGTATTTTTTTTTTTATTTCCACTCCAGCTAAATAAATCATTTCGAGTTTTATAAAGTTTACAAGATAAATTTTCTAAGGAAACAAAAGAAAATTTTTGAAGCCGACGATGAAATTAAATTCAATTTAAAAAAAAAAAAAAAATCGATTTTAGGTTAAGAAAAGATTATTGAATCGATTACGTCATAATGCAAGTCATTCATTCATTCCATCAATCAATCAAAAAAAAAAAAAATTCCATAATGAATTATTAAAGAAAATTTTCTTTATTTTCTTTTTTTTTTTATTTTAATCAGATGAAAATCAAAAACGCTTAAGACTTAATTTCTCTCTCTCACTCACTCTTTCTCTCTCTCTTCAACTTAACCGTTTTTAGGTTAAGGTAATAATGAATAATTTGAATTTTTAAGCAAATTTTTTTTTTTGGATATTTTCATATCGGCTTCCATTTTCTTTTGATTAATTGTTCGGGAGAACGATGATTTTACAATTTACCGTGATTAACGATTAAGAGAAAATGAATCGAGGCTAGAAGGCGGTGAAAAAGTTAGAAAAGAAAAGAAGGCGGTGAATTTAACATCTAACGGATATTTAAAAACGCCGCGAAGTTTGTTTGTTTGTTTTTTTTTTTTTAACGAAAAGAATTTCGGTGAATTTGCGGCAGGAAAGGTAATTGCTGTTTGGTTTTTTTTTTTTTTGCTTTCGACTTTTCGAAAAGCTTTAAAGTGAGGAGGCAGGGGGCGGAGGCGGGGGAGGGAAAAGGAAGAAAAAAAAATGGTTAAATCAATTTTTTTTTTTTTTTTGGGGGAAAAACTCTTTCATAATCAAAAGCTGCGGTTTTTTCTCTTCTTCTTTTCTTTTCTTTCCTTTTTCCTCTTACTGGTTTTTCGAGATGCCAATTTTGTGGTTAAAAAAAAAAAAAAAATTCTCTTTCAAAGATTCTTTTGTTGTCGAATTAAACAACAGCACAACAGCAACAACAGCAGCAGCAGCCAAATTCATTTCTTCTTTTATTTTTCCCTCCCTTTCTTTAATAGTATTTTTTGTTTTTTTATTTATTGTTGCCGTGAAACAAAAAACGTATCCGAAAATGATGATGATAATAATAATAATAATATCGTCTGTCTGTTTAGTTAAAATCTTTTTTTTTAACTTTATGAATTTCCTTTTCTCCCCTTTTCTTTCACTCCTCCCTTCCCCCCTCCCGCCCGCTTCCCGCCTGCTTCCCGCCCGCTAAAAAGTAAAACAGAAATTTTTGTTTGTTTCGGATAAGAAATGTGAAATAAACAGGAAGCGACAAACTTTTTTTTTTTTTTGTTTCCCCCTTCATCTCTCTTACTCTTTCTCTCTTCTTTTCTCATATTCTCTCTCTCTTTTTCTCTATTGTCTTTTTTAAGTCGCAAACCTGTTTTTTTTTCCCCATTTCTAGACTTTTTTAAACTTTTTTTTTTTAAAACTTTGTTTAAATTATTTTTAATTTTAAAACCTTTGGGAATCGTTAGAATTTTACATTGTTTTTCTTTTTTTTTTTTTTTAACGAGCGTAAAAAAGAAAACAAACAAAAAGACAGACGAGCGAGCAAGCAAACAAACAAACAAACAAACAATAAAATAAAAACAGCGTATGTACCAAACGTACGCCAATCGATTTTTTTTCTTTGAAATTTTGAAAAGAAAAAAAATCGTTGTTTTTTTTTTACGGTTAACCGAATGTTTGTTGTTAAACGTTTGTCGTTTGTACAAATATTAAATAATTATTTTCCCGATACGTGGGTTGTTTAAAATGTGATAATAATAAAAATGTACTCGGTATTTACAGGCTGTAATACGATCTCAGCAATGATGTTCTTATCGTTATCAAGTCGTTAACAATAACCGGAAGTTAAGCGTCCATCTTTTTTTTTTATTGTTTGTTTTCCTTTTAAAAATAATAAAAATTTACATTTAAATAAAAACAGGTAAAAAAATTTATTATCATCGCGAGAAAAAGTTTACAATTTCACGATTAAAAACAAAAAAAAAAAAATAAGAGAGAAAAAAAAATTTTTTTTTCTTTTTTCTTTTTTTTTTTTTTGGAACTGGATAAAAAAATTCCAGGTAGGAAAATGTTTTTTTTTTTTTTTTTTTTTTTTTTTTAAACAAAAAGTATCATTTTACGAAAGAAGGTGAGAAAAAAAAAATTTGTTTATTAAAAAATAATTTAAAAATCTAATTTTTCGTTCAGTCTCCAGTCGGTCATAAACTCATTTAATTCACGCTTGTTTCGTCGAATTTTTTTTTTTTTTTTCAAAAGTTGGCACGACTTTTTTTTTTTTTTTTATAAACCCGACGCGTACGAGTTTCTAATACTACACGAGAGTAAAAAAAAATTCATCTTGATTTTTCTACTTTTTTTTTTTACGAGTACAAGAGAGAGAAAAAAATGTCTGGATAAAATTTCTCCAGTTTTAACAAAAGCTTTATCAATTAAAAATAATGATAATAATAATAATAATAAATTTTTTTCCTTTGAATGAAAAAATTCGTACTGGATAAAATTTTTTTTTTTATGTAGGATCCGTCGGAATTTTTTTTTTTCCGCTGGATAATTGACGTTGACTTTCGGGAGTTTTTTTTTCCTAGAACCTACCCATTTTTCTCTATAAGCGAGGGGGAGGAAATTATTGGAAAAAGTTACTTACAAACGAGAAAAAAAAGGAAAAAAAAAAAAATTTTTTTTAATCTCAACCTTCAACTTTTCTTTTCCCCTCTCCCCGCTGTACAAACCTTTTACATTCCAGAACCTTTGAATTTTATATGGTAAAAACCTTTTTTTTTAACATGGAAAAGAACGTAAGAGAAAGAACGAAGGAAAGAAAGATGAAGGGAGAGAGAAAGAGTGAAATAGAAAAAAGATGTAATCATGAGGTTTGTGAATAATATAGAAAAAAAAAAAAAAGAATTTAAATTTGATCAATTTTTAAATTTTCTATTTTCCACGAGCCTGAAAGGTAATTTTTTTTTACCTTCTCCTCTTTCTCCTCCTCTCCAAACCTTTTCAGCCTTTTTTTTTTACCTTTTTGATGTTTTTTTTTTTTAACCGGAGGAGAACACAACATGTACGTGTAACAAAACGCTAAATAATTTCTTTCCTTTTTTTTTTTTTGTAAATTAGAATTTAAAAACAGGTAAAAAAAAAAAAAATTTTGTTTTTTTTCCTTCGTTTTTTTTCCTCTTTTCTCTCTCTCTTTGGGATTTTTTTTTTTTTTTCATTAACTACAAAGGAACAAAGGAAAGAAGGATTTTTTTTTTTTTTATTTCTTTACAACGAAAAACTAGGCAAATTATTTTTACCTGTAAATTTAAATTAAAATGAGCCTTTTTTTTAAAAAGAAAAACTCTTAGGTTTGACTTTGAGATTAGCCATTGCGTGAAATTTGGTATATAGAGAAATGAACGTTTGATTTTTTTCTTACTTGATGAGTTTTTTATTTTTTTATAATCTCCCTCTTATTTATTATTTTTTAAATTAGATTTATTCCCGTTTGTTTTGCTGTATGATTATGATTGTACAAACAAACAAACAAACCTGGAAAATTTTTTTTAACGACTTTGTAGTTTTTTTTGTTTAATAATTTTAGAGTAGATGAACAATCTCAAGAAGTTTTTTTCTTTTTTTTTTTATATATACACGAATAGAATTCAGTTAAAATTCGTATATAAAAGCAATAAATTTAGCAGAAGAAAAAAGAGAATTTTATTGAAAGTGAAATCAAACCGTTGTGGGGTTGGTTGGTTGGTTGAAATCCGAGAAAATTTCTCTCCTTTTTTACTCTTTTGCCTATCTCTCTCTCTCTCTCTCTCTCTCTCTCTTTTTTTTTTTTCCAGAGCAATCAATACGTAGCCGACGTAATCAAATGTAAATTTATAAGAGAATTTAAAATTGATTTGTATTCAACCCTCTTTTGTCAGAAATATTTTTTTTTTTACTCAGTAATGATAAATTTTAAAATTCAGCGAAATAAAAAAATAAAAATATTTACGTTTCTTGATATGAGGGAAATGTAACGTGGATGAAAAAAAAAAAAAAATTTTCCCCAAAAGGGAAAACATTAAAAAAAAAATTTTTTTTTTTCCTCATTCCCCTTCCCTATCTCTTTCTCTTTCTCTCCCGACGGTTTTTTTTTTAGATGTTTTTATTCTCGTTTTCCCGGGAAAAAATTTTTTTTTTTTTTAAATAATTATTATTTCGTTTATCACGTATCAAAATACGGGAATCTTAACGTTTTTAAGGAAAAATTTCCCGGAAGTAACGACCCCGAAAAAACGGAAACTGCCCCCGTTAGTTATCGAATGTAGAGAACTAAAAAAAAAAATAAACAGCTGGAGGTGGAAAACTAATGTTTACCCCCTTCCGATTAGAGTGCTTAAATGTACTTAATAAATTTTTTTTTTTTTAATGAACGTTTAAGCGAACGTCTCGCGACATTTTGGTTCGGAAAACTTTTATCCTAGCCCTCTCACCACTACCACCATTTTTCTTTTTTTTTTATACCGAAAATTTTCAATTTATTTGTTTATATTTAAATATTTTAATTTGTGACGGGCGGGGGGAAAGGGTGAAAGGTCACGTGAGGGTCACGTCGTTTTTAATAAGAATATATTTATATATTTGAATTGTTTTAAAAAATAATAAACCGATTGTCGTTTGAGAGACAAAGTTAAACGATGACAGGAATTGAAAAATTTTCAAACCATTGTTATTGTGAAAATTAATGACGGGGTTTAAAGGTTTTGATTATAGTTTTTGGAGGTGACATTTTATATTTCTATCCTTTTCTATTACTTATGTTAACCATTGTCAGAAAATATCGCAAGTTTTTTTGTTGTTGTTGTCATTGTCGTTGTCGTTGTTTTTGTTTCCTTTCTTCCATCTTTGTTTTACTTTTTAAATCTGTTTTTTTTTTATCGTTTCATGGTAAATAGATGTTGTTTTCTTATATTTATATTATGAACAAAACAAATTTTTTACATTGCAAAAATAAATTTTTTCTTTTATTTTTTTTATTATTTTTATCAGTTTTTGTCGCGAAATGCTCTCTTCCCGTTTGTTTCTGTGGTTGTTTGTTTCGAACAAATAAAAAACATTATGTATAATGTTGATAATAATACATAATTATACATGATAATAATAATAATAATAAATCGAGGAAAAGTTAAAAATTATATGTATGTGATATTTTTGTTTTTTTAAATGTGTTCACATGAGCCGACACTAAAAAAAAAAAAAAAAGAGTAAAGATTAAGAGTATTGTTTAAAAAGATTACGTGACGTTATAAAAAGAAAACGACCGAACGTCAGAACGAACGCAAAGAGAAAATTTATGTTTGTTGGATAAAAAAAAACGAAGGGAAACAACCGGGTTGTAATGTTTTTACCTTTTCTCTGAGTTTTTTTCTTTTTTTTCCCCCCGTCTTCCCTTTCGCTCCCTTTTTTGAAATACAAATGAAAGTTGAGAGAAAAAAAAAACATGGAATGGTTGGTAGTAAGGGGGTGGGAAGAGGAAAATTCAACTAAAAGCAATAATGGTTTTGCTGTTGTGTTGGTCGGATTTGCTTTTATAATAATTAAATGCGTAGTTTATGAAAAAAAAAAATTTTTTTTTCCTTCTTACTCCCGTAAAAAAAATAATTACTTTAGAGTTTCACATTGTCTCTCGGTAATTTATTATTAATGTTGTACTAGTTGAATTGTACACAATTAAAAATGAAAAATTTTTTTTATTTTTCCCTACCGTTTTTTTTTTTTTTTTAAATTCCTGTCGCATATTTTCTATGTTTGTGCGAATAAAAAACAACAAAAACGACATGATGGAAATGATAGTGATATGGGAGATGAAAAAATAATTTTTAAAAATTACTAATAATAAAATGCGACGTGAAACCCCCCCGAAAAAATCAAAACAATTTGATAATGAAACAATTTTTTCAATTAAAAAATTTAAAATATAAAACAAATATAAACGGAAGCAGAAAAAAAAGGGATAACGAAAACTTAATTCTTCTAGGAAACGAAAAAGATAAACCTCAAAAAGGAAAACGGGATAAAGAGAGAAAAGGGAAAGAAAAATTGGGTATAAAAACAAGTATAAATGAATCTGTTAAATTTCGATTTTGTAAATCTTTTAATAAAACAACCTTCTAAACAGGCTCCAGGGTCGGAAAAAAGGTATTTTAATGACAAAGCCATTAAGTCGAAAGAAAAGGTAACCGCGAATGATCGTCTCAAACTAAAATTTTGTTTCCCCTTTTTAAAAATTTAATTTTTGAAAATTTTTCAAAAATTTCATTTTCTTCTAGAAATAGTTTTATAAATCGTTTATCCCCTCCCCTTATCCTCTCCCCCCAAAAAAAGTCTGGAGAATAAAAAAAAAACAAAAAACGATAAACGAATTCCTGAAAAAATTTTTGTAATTTTTTAATTTCGATTTTGTAGAGGAGGGGGACAACGTAATAAAAAAATAAATGCTGTCGCATTGTCGTTATTACTATTATTATTATTACTACTATTAATATTATTATTTAAAAAAAAAATGAAAACATTTATTTCTTTATAATAGTAATAATAATGATCGCAATCGAATTCGAAATTGAAAAAAAAAAAAAAACGTGTGTGCGTGTGTACATTTGTACAGCATATTTTTTTCGAACGATAAATTACGTCATATCCGGTTTCTAAAAAAAAAAAAAAATTTTTTTTGTTTTGTTTATTAATAAATTTTTACGACTTGAAAAACGTAGTTGTAATGTTAATCGTAAAATGTATTGTAAAAAAAAAACATTTTTAACATTGCCAACAGATGGTACTTTGATTAAACGATGTGGTAAACCCGGAAATTAAAATTGAATCAAACAAACAACTACAAACGGTTTGTTTACTTATAATAAAATATTTTAATCTGTTTGTTTCTTATCATTTTGTTATCAATTTCGTTTTTTTTTTTTTCGAGTTCATCATTTGTGGTAACAAAAAGAAGTAATTAGTTTTTCTTCCCGCCCCCTTTCTCAGAATTTATTTTTTCCAGTTTTTTTTTTCGGATGCGTTTCCGCCATTTTTAATTTTCAAAAAAATAAAAAATAAAAAGGAAATGTCTATCATTTTTCTAAAACTTTAACATTATTTTTTTTGTGTCTACCGTTAACTCTTCATCATCTTTTTACCTTTCTAATTTTCTTGTGACCACGAGCAAAATTGACTCCCGACCGCCGACTAGACTTGATTATTCAAATGTTGCCTCTTTTTCATTATAAAACTAATTAAGTTAAGTTCTAGAAACTTCTTTCTTTCTCCCTCCCTCCCTCCCTCCCTCTCTCTCTCTCTCTTTCTAACAACAACTTCGTGAGCCAGCCCTAATTATAATTTGAAACTCTCGCGTATTTTTAACCAAACCTCAAAGATTATATATATATGAAATCACTCATACCTATAGTACCTTTAAGTTTTTTTTTTTATTCTATGAAAACCAAAATAATAATAATAATAATAATAATCATACGTCATTTATACTTGAGGAGGTAAGTGGGAAGGATAAATGACAAAATGAATGAATGATTAAGAAAAGTTTTGGAAAAAAAATTTTGGCATTTATTAGTCAAATGAAACAGAAAAATTTTCGTAGCGTAAAAGAAAAAAATATTCGTCGTGGAAATAGAAAAGAAAAACTCGTTTCGAAAATAAGCAGGTACGAAGTGAAAAGAAAAAAAGAAATAAAAACGCCATCTTATGAAAAGAAGAAAATTTTGTTTATAACGCGAAAAAAAGAAGAGGAAGAAGAAGAAAAAAAGAAAAAAGGCGAGGAATGAAAGGTGAGCAAAGACGTGGAAGCAACATTTAATATGGCGTGAAACGAGACATGACAATTTTATTCATGATTTTATCAGGAATAAAAATAAATGCTAAAAAAGAAAAAAAAAAGAAAAATAAATAAATAAAAACTTTTTTTTCTATCTCTATCTTTCTCTCTCTCTCTTCTTTTTTTTATTTTTCTTTTTCCACGTCACATTTTCAAACTTCCGGAGAAAAAAAAAAAAACTTTCTTCTTTTTATTTATACGTACATTTTTTTTTTTTTATACTAAAAAAATTTTTTTTAAAATATTCGTATTGTAAATTTTTTTTTTGGGGGGAAGGGGAAGGAAGGGAGAGAAAAGGAAGAGAAGAAAAGAGAAATAAAAGATTCAACAAATGCGAAATAAAAAAAAAAAAATTTGTTGTCTTACAACGGAAGTGATTACCAAAAAAAAATTAATTAAAACCGGAAATTCAAAACTCCACCACAAAAACAATAATCTTACTATCGTAATAATAAACCCTCGTAATCAAACGTTTAAAAAAAAAAAATGGCGGCGCCATTTACAAGGGAAATTTTTATAAAAAGGTAATAAAATTATTTTTGTTCATGACTTTCTCTCCCTCGTTAATAAATCTACCTCCCCGCCTTTATAATAGTAATAATAAAAACTGGAAAAACTCGTCGTGATTTTGATAATTTTCCACTTCACCCCGGGGAGGGGGTGGAGGACGGGGGGTCCTTCCCCGTTACCCCAAAACGGGGCACATGCGTGAAAAGTTAAAAAAAAATTTTTTTTAACAAAAACGTAATCAAAGTCCGACAAACAAAGTAAAAATTTATTATTTTTATTATTATCGTTCGATGACCCTTTTCATTGATAACAAACATATTTTTTTTGTTTTTGTCCTATTTCCGTAACCGGAAACTCGTAGAAAATCGTTTGCCTTTGTCCTACGGTAGTACTGGCGTTTAAGTGCGTTCAAGCCAGAACTACAACCGTTTGTTTCTTTTTTTGTATTATCGATTTAACGAAATGTTTTACTTTATTCTTTTTCCACGACATAAACAACCGTCAAAGATTTTTTGCTTTCGTTTTATTGTTTTATTCTAGGAATCGATACAAACAGAATTGTTACGATTTGTTGCGATTAAGTTCGAACGAAAAACATAATTTAATAAAAGAGTTATTTGAATTCCGTGTCACGTGACATTTAAATTTTACACTTAAAGAAAAAAAAATTGAAACCGGAAATAGTTGAAAACCGATCAAATGAATAAAATGTTGTTATGCGTAATGAAATTCGGTAAAATCAATTTTATCGTTTGTCGTAATGTTAAATAAATATATTCGAATACAGTTCGCATTTGTAACGACCTACTCTTTTTTAAATAATAATACATACTGTTAAAAAAAAAAATTAATTAATGAAATAATTTTAATTTTTTTTTTTTCCTTGTTTGTTGATATCCTTTATATTTCAAACAAACAAACAAATAAAAACAAACACAAAACTCTCCGATTTATATAAGCGAAAAAGTAAAAAAGAAAAAAAAAAAAATTTGTAATTGGTAAAATAAAAAAAATAAAAAAAAAGCCATTGTTTGAGGGCAAAAATCCTGGGATGAAATTTTCTTAAGCTTGAATAAGCTTTTCCGGCTTTTGTTTATTTGTTTTATTTTTTATTATTATTATTATTATTATTATTATTATTATTATTATTATTATTATTTAACTGAAAAAGAGAATGAGAAAGAGAGAGAAAGAGAGATGAAAATAAAGTAATAAAAAAAAAGAGAGAGAGAGAAAAAGAAAAAAACAGAACGAAATTGTCGTTCTCGGAACGAGGAAAAAAAAAAATTTTTTTTTTAACGTAGTAGCAAAAAATTATTATTATTATTATTAATTGTTGATTTTTTTTTTCAATTTTTGGTTTTCTGCTTATTTTGTCGGTCGATTCGGTCGGTGCGCGATAAACAGCGTTTTTCACGTGACCTGTTGACAAAATTTTCCTTTGACGAAGAATGATCGAATCGATTATAACTTTTACAAAAAAAAAAAATTATTATTTCCGTTATGACAAAAAAAAAAAAATTATTATTTCCGTTATGACAAAAAAAAAAAATTATTATTTCCGTTTTGACAAAAAAAAGTGATATTTCTGAACGCGTTTGAACTCTTTCGATCGTCTTGTAACCTCTCGTAACGGAAACGTACCTTTGTCACTTTCTATCATTCGTAGTAATAGGATTTTTTTAAGATTTTTTAAAAAAAGAAAAAAAATGTTGAATAAAAACGCTTAAAAAAAAGGCATGCGGTTAACAGAATCAAAAAAGAAGAAAAAAAAGGAAAAAAAGGAAAGATTTTTCGATAAAAGAAACCTTTTATAAAAACCTTTGAGGTTCGAATCGCGTACAATTTATTACCTTTTTTTTTTTCCTTTTTTCTTTTCCCATACGTATGTATGTGTACTTACACATACAGGGGTAGAAAAAAAAAAAAGGAAAAAAATGTGCTCCGAGCACATTTTCGTTTTTTTTTCTTTTTTTTTTCTTCTCGCTTTGAATCTTTTTTTTTTAATTTTCCATTTTCTTTTTTTTTTTTTATTTTCTTTCCATTATATATATAAATTTTTTTACGTGTTTCCGTCGCGATTATGCCAATTTAATAACCGTGTGAAAAAAAGGAAAAAAAAACGAAGAGAATCGTCTTAAGTTTTCTTTTTCTTTTTTCTTCTGCTGTTAAATTTTAACTCGTACTTAGGATTTTTCTTGAATTTTCAAATTTTAATTTTTAAAACTATTGTTTGTTGTTACGTAAAACCCATTTTTTATTAACCTTTTTTTTTGTTTATATTTTTTTCATTCAGATGGCGTCCGTGAAATTACGCGATCTCCGCCATTTTGTTTTTATTAACAATTTAAACTTCGAGTAAATGAATTTTTATCTTGATTTTCACGTGGCGTCGTTCGTTTAAAACGAATCAATAAGAAAGAAAATTTTTTTTTTTTAATAATTTTGTTCTCGAACCTTCTGGTGATAGAAATAAAAAACAATTTTTAATTATCGTAAATAAAAATCGGAGAAAAGTTGTTGTAAACTTTGTTGTTTGGTCACGGAGAGAAATCATTTCGTCTTTTTTCGTTGTTGTTTAATTTACATAGATACAATTTCTATAAAATAAAAAGGAAAAAGTTTTTGATTTACGGAAACAGGGAAAACCCACAAAATCGTGACGTTTAAACCAAAAACAAAGAGTTGCGGTTAAAAAAAAAAAAAAAAATTTTCGCCGGTACGATATTCTTTTAAAAAAAAATCGATATTTTTTACACTTGAAACAAAATATATATATTTAATTTCAATTTTTGCTTGTTAGATTCATGTTTCTTTTGGGTTTTTATAAAAAACATGTTTTACGATCCGTATCGGTATTTTATTTCTGTGGGAAAAAACAATTTCACACGTGGTCGATGAATAATAAAACGATTTCGTCATTTTTAATAATTTATCGAAAAATTCATCATCATCATCGTCGTCGTTTGTTGTTGTTGTTGTTGTTGCTGTTTTTGCCGATTCGTAATTTTTTATTTTAAACTTATTCGTTTAATACCGAAACGTTCGCGGTTTTTCGCGTTCTCGTTCGTTCGAAATATTAAGAAGAATGAAATTTTTTTTAAAAAAAAAAGGTTTGGAAAACACGTGAGAAAATTCACGAATGCGAAAAACCATTAAAATCGTTACAACACAAAAAACATTAAATAAAAATAAATTTTATTTATTTAACTGTTTCGATTCGATTCGAACTGGAGAAAAAATTCCTGGAATCATCATTAATGAGATTTTATTAAAGAAGAAAAATTTAATAAAAAAAAAGCGGTTTATCCAGGTTTTAATACGATAAAAATTATTATTATTATTATTATTTTTAAATTGATAATTTTACGTAAGGAAAATTATTTTCGTTTTTCTCCAGAAATTCTCCAGTTTTTAGTAGGGATAAATCATCAATTAAAATTTATAAATATTATTTAAAAGGGAGTGAAAATTTTACGTCACCTTTTTCTTTTTTTTGTTTTCTTTCTACTGCATTTAACACCCTATTTTCTCTACCTCCCTCTCCCCCATTTCATCATCCTCTTACGTCACTAAAAGTTTTTAAAATTGACCAAATAAAAAAGTTTTAAATTTATTTGTGAAAAGTGGATGATGTAATTATATTTTTTTTTTAAATTTGGAAAAAAAGTAAAATAAATTTTAAACGGAGAGTGATTTTTTATTGTTTTTATTTTTTTACCCTATGGAAATGTACACCAAGTATAACATAAAGAAAATAAACACTCTAACTGTCACACTGGGTGAAAATTCATTTGTGCGGTGGTTTTAAACATTTTGGAATTTTCTTTTCTTTTCTTTTCGAGCATAAAATTAAGTAAAACATTCTGCGGAATCAAAATGTAATTTTATTTAACGTGAAATTTAAATTATCATCAAGGTAGATAAGGAAAAAGGTTAACGAAAGGATGGAGAAAGGCGAGAGGAGGAGGGAGGGAAAAGGCGATAAAAGGGAAAAGAGGTAAAAAAAGAATAACAATAATAAATAGGAAAAAAAAAAAAATTTAATTGCTTCAAAAAGTTTTTAAATTTAAGGTAAAATTAATTAGACGTAGAAATGAATTTATTATTGTTTTTCTAATATTTATTTGTTTTTATTAGAAAGTTTGCCGTTTGTTGTTTGTTATTCGATGAAACAACCCGTGACGTTTTAAAAGAATCATACATAAAATGGCCAAAAAAATAATGAAATTTTTTTCTTTTTCCCCCCTACTTCGAGTCACGATGACCGATTTGTTTGTTTCGCTTAACGAAAACAAACGCTTTGATTGTTTGTATTTTATTGTTTGATTTTATTGTAACAAACACGCAAAGTCGCGTTTGTCTTTTTGATAATAGGAAAAAAAAACGCGGTTGGAAAAGTAGTTTCGCACTTAGGACCGGTAGAAAAAAAAAAAGAAGGAAATCGATTAAAAAAATTTTTTGTTTTTATAAAAAGTGATGACGATAATGATAATGATAATGATAATGATGTCGATTATAAGGGGGATGATTAGGGGATGATGATAACTCGTAAAAAAAAAAAATATAAAATAAAAAAAATTTTTTTTTACAAGACAAAAGGGCGTCAGGCTGTTGCTTATATTTCAAAAATCATTAGCATAATGAGAAGAGGCTTCCACATGCATTTAATGGCCTTTTGGTTTTTTTTTTTTTTTAAAAAAACCCTCCCTTCCTCCCCCTTTAAAAAAAAAAAAAAAGAAAATTTTAATTCCGTAAAAGATTCATTCACTCATTCATTCTTTCATTCATTCATTCGGTTTCGATTCTCTTTTTTTTGAAACAAATCCTACCCTTAAATTTTATTAAAAAAGGGTGAACGCGTTAAAAAAATAATTTACAAAAAAAAAAAAAAAACAAAATCGATGATTGATTTATTTTGAATTTAAGTTAGGCTTTTACGATCGAGTAAACCTTTTGTTTTCCCTCTTTTCCCCTCCCCTTTCCCCTTTCCTCCCATTCCCTCCCTCTTTCTACAACATTCGAATCCCTTTTTTCCATTAAAACTTTTTTTTTTTTCTTCTTCTCCTTCTTAAATTTAAACCGTGTGATAGAAGCAAATTTCCCTCTTTTCCTATCTTGTGCGTGAACCTACAATGACGTAAATAAACATTTAAATTAAACGCAAATTTTTTTGAAAAATTGGCAACATCGCATTACTTTAGGAAATTCGTAAAATAAAAATTTTTTTTTTTTTAGGTGAAAGAATGAATATTTTTGTTTATACAAATGGTCGCAATTTATAATAATAAGAATATAAATTATGTTTTTTAGCAAAACATTTGCTCGGTGTAACAAACAAAAATTCCTGTTGAGTTTTATTATTATTATTATTTGTAATGAAACATAAAATAAAATTTATTATTATTAGTTTGCCTTTTTTTTCGCACCTCTGAAATTTTTTTTAGGTTTTTTTTTTTTAAATATCGTAAAATGCGTGCGTGAGTGCGTGCGTGTGAGTTTTTTTGCTACCATTTAAGAATGTTTTGTTAGTGTGACTGGATCGATAAAAATTATTGTTTAAAATGTAAATAAGTCATTAAATGTTTTTTTTTAAATTGTTTGTCCGGTTGTGATACTGGAGAAAAAAAAAAACTAATTAAAATTTAAGTGGTTGTCGTTGTTGTTGTTTGTTACGATTGTTTGGAATATTTTAAGGTTAAGTTTTTAGTTAACATAAGTTAAATAAGTTTTTGTTGTTGTTGTTCTATTTGTATCGTTCAATCGTTTTATTTTTTAATTTGTTGTTGCCAACAACTTTTTTTAAAAAGTTTTTTTTTTTTTTGACGTTTTATTTATTTATATTTAAATGAAACTTTTTTTTTTTTTTTTTTTTTAGAAAACATTAACGAAAGGCTTATTGTGTCATTTTAACCCTTAAAATTCTAAACATCTGTACACTTTTTTTTTCTTTTGTCTACGGTCTTTGGACGATGTTAACGTTTAATTACGTCATAAAAATGGAATGAAATAAAAGGAAAATTAAAATTTTTTTTTTTTCAATGAGAAAAATTTGAAAAATTCTATTTAAATTTATTTATTTTTATTTAAATTTCGATCGATTAGAAATTTTTTTTTTTTCAAAGGTTTGCAACATTGAAAAAAAAAAAAGATTAAAAAATGATTTTCAACTGATTGTGCGTAATTATAAGAATGATTGATTGAAAAAACGTGGAAAGAAGAAGAATAAGAGAAAAAAAAAAAAATTTTTTCCGAGTACTTTTTCCGGTCACGTGATTTTCCCCCACCTCTTTGTTCTTCCTCTTTCTCTTTCCCCGTCACAGCCCCCCAAGTATTTTTTAACTAACGGGAAAGTTCACTTTTCCAAAAAAAAGATGGTAATAGATTTGATTTTTTGAAAATTTTTTGATAATCTTAAGAGAAAAAAAAAATTTTCATCTGCTTTTTTCGTTCTTTCTTTCATTTCTTTTTTTTCTTTTTTTTTCCTTCTTTTCCTTTTTTTTCCTTTTTTATTTTTTTTGAACGATTGGAGTGAAAAGGTTTTCTTCCTTTTAATATTTTATGGACATGACCATCACCCTCACGTAAAACTCGATTGAGCTTAACGAAAGGTTCTTAAAAAAAAAAAAGGAAAAAAAGGAAAAAAGGAAAAAGGATTTTACTAGAAACTTACCTTTTTTTTTTCTTAAAATTTTTTTTTGAAAATGGAAATTTGTTTTTTTTTTTTTTGAATTTCGATCGTGTAATTAAAAATCTCATCGGATAAAATTTAAATTTGGAAACTTTTTTTTTTTTTTTTTGTTTCCTTTGGCTTTCATCCATTTTTCATCCTTTTTCTTTTTTTTTTTTTAATCAGTTTTCATTCTTTCTTTGATTTTTTTTGGGGTAGTATAAAAAAAAAAAAAAAAAACCAGTGGAACAAAAAAAAATAAAAATAAAAAATTCGAGATCGTATTATTATTATTATTATTATTATTATTATCATTATTATTATTATTATTATTATTATTATTATCATTATTATTATTATTTTTTGGTCTGTTAAACTTATGTTTTTTCCTTTGAGTCCCGCCGGCTTTTCGATTACGATTTTGTTTGTTTAGGATGATTCTTTTTTTTTTTCTTTTTTTTTTTGTTATTCTCCATTTCGTACTTTTTCCGGGTTTCTTTTTTTTTTTTTTCTACTGCTGCTGCTGGAAAAAAATGCTGGAAAAAATTTTTTTCATTCGATTTTGTTAAAACAAAAAATAATATTTACATGAATTTTATTATTATTATTATTCAAAGGAATTTATTTATATATGAAAAAAAAAATTTCAAAGGTTTCGAAATCAAATAACCTCTCGAATAATAATAATAATAATATTTGTTAATGAAAAAGGAAAGCAAATCTCAAATCTGAAATCTCACAACATTTAATTAAATAAAAATTTTTTTTTTTTTTTTTTTTTTACGTTCCAGTTTTTTTTTTTCTCCAGCTTTTCCTTTTTGAAATATTGCCGCGTATTTACATGCGCGTGTTATTTGAATGGGGGGCGTTACCGCCTGGAAAAAAAAAAAAAACAAAAAAAATAAATAAATAAATAAATTAAATGTCAAATTAAAACGGTTTTGTATTTAATTTACGATCGTTACGACAAACATTTAAGTTTCTGGGGGGGGGGGGGGGGGGGGGGGTATGTGTGTAATCTGAAAATATTTGAATACATAAACATGTAAACAAAATAATTTTAAAAAAAAAAACCGGATAAAATTACGACGTGGTTTTAGAAAAATAATAAAATACAAAAGAAAAACGAAACGTGGGAGGATAAGAATAATATTATAATACATTTGCCAAAAAAAAATCCGATACGATTTTTTTTTTCAAATCGTTATTTAAAACTAATTTTTTTTTTAAGTATTCTCACTTTTCTTTTTTTTTTTTCTACTTCCACGACTGATTAATTAATTAATAATAATAATTATTATTATTGTTTTGTTTTTTTTGCAGAATTTTTAACGAGTTTCGAGTGAAGAAATCGTATGAAGGAAGATACCATCGAAAAAGGTAAAAGATTTATTTTTTATCTTATCTCGTGCAAACACTTTTACATAATTTTTCCTTATTTTTTTTTTTTTGTTTGTAAAGTTTAACACCCTGAATTTTATAAGGGATGAAAATAATAATAATAATAAGTTTGAATTTTCGCGCGAAATGAAAATAAGAAAATTTGAGGTAGTAGACGAAAAGCGAAAGAGGTAAAAAGTGAGTTTTTTTTTTAATTTTGATAAAAAAAAATTATTAAAAATTAAATGAAGTAGGAGGGAGAAAGAGAGAGAGAGAGGGAGAGGGGAGGATAAAGGGAGGAACGAGGAGGAAATAAGAAAAAAGCGGAATAAAAGTAGGTGAAATGAAAAAAAAACTGAGTAAGTAAGTAAAAAAAAAAGGTTTTTATTTTATTTCAAGGGAAATTATTACATTGAAAAAGGCAATAAAAACGTTTCAATTTAAAGGTTCCGATTTCCGGTTGAAGCTTTAATTAAACCTGAGACATATTAGCCTTATTAAAGACATTTTTTTTTTCTTCCACGTCATCATTTTAATTAAAAAAAAAAAAAAAAATATTCTCGTGTCTGAACTTTCATTTTTTTTTTTTATTCATCTTATTCTTTTTCGTTTCGTCCGCCTTTCCCTCCTCTCCCCTCCTCACCTCGCCTACTCCTTAACCCTCTTTCCATTCCGTCTTAAGCTCCCTTATTAATAATAATAATAATAATAATAATAATAATAATGTTAATAATAATATTAATGATAACATCATTTCCATTCGCAAATTTCTTTTTTTTTTTTCTACTTTATTTCGTTATTTTTTTCATTATTATTATTATTATTATTAATAATGTGTATTTTATTTTGTTTTCTTCAAAAAAAAAAAAAAAAACGACGTGGAAGGAGAAAAAAAAAATTGCTTCAGTGATAAGCATTATTCCACAATGGCAAAAAATAAATTAATAAAAAAAAAAAAAGAAAAAAAGAAAAAAAGTTTTAAATTTGATTTTTTTTCTCTCTCTCTCTATCTCTCTCCCTTTTTCTACCCTCATTTCTCTCTCTTTCTCTTTTTCTCATTTTCCTTTTTAAATTCTCTTTCCTTTTTGTTTTTAACGTAAAACGAACATTTGATTTTGACACTGTATATTATTAGTTTATTTTTTTTTTTAAGGGGAAAAATAAATTAATTTTTTTTTTCCATTTAAATTATCCAAAGGTTTTTAGTGCCCCGAAAGATTTCTAAAAATTTCTAAAAACGTTGTGGTATCATTCGAAAATATAAAATATTAATCAAAATTAGTTTCTCTCTCTCTCTTTTTTATCAGTAAAAAAGGTATCGTTGGTCTTCAATGTTTTTGAATTCGATATATCGATATGTGTAAAACATAAAATTTTTTAAATATTCTCCCACGAAAAAGAAAAGTTTCCATCCGTAATACTAAAGCCACGAACGGGAGGGGAAAGGGGCGGAGAGAGAATCAAACGTGGACGAAATGATTCTTTTGTGAGTGGAAAACAAATTTTTCGAATTTTCGATTTCGTTTTTATCGTTCGAAAATTACAAAGACAAAAGAGATTAAGAAAGGAAATAGGAAAAAAAAAATTTTTTTTTTTGGCTCCATTTTGGGTTTCGTTTGTCCATTTTTTTTTTTTTTTTTTTTTTTTTTTTTGAGAATTTATATCGTCGACCAATTATTTTTCGAAAGATATTCAAAGTTGGTTATTCTCTTTTTTTTTTTTAAAAAAAAAAAAGTAATGTTTCACAAAAACTATTTTCTTCCTTTTTCCGGCGGCAAAGGAAACCCATATTTCTCTATGATTTAATTTGGTTCCTTTTTCGGAACACTTTAGATTTTTCCATTGCCAAATTTCTGTCTTGCGTCAAATTTTTTTCTTTTTTTTTTTTTCTCCCTACAAAAAAAAGAGAGAGAGAGAGAAAATGGTAGTAGTCTTCATCGTCGTTCGTGAATTTTCGTGTTTTTTTTTTTTTTTAAATTATCGATTGGTGGTAATTTTTCTAAATCGAAAATGATTTTTGTTTCTTTCCCCTCCCCTCCTTCTCCTCTTTTTATTTTATTCTTCTTTTTTTTTGGGAGGAGGAGGAGGAGAAAAAGGAGAGGAGGGATATCGTTTTCAAAAATGAAAAAGATTTAAGATACTTTCCGATGGATTGTCGTTATTTAATCGTTTGTTTGTTTGTTGTTTGTACTACTTTTATTTTTTCTTTTACAATTCTTTTCCTTTTTTATTTTCCTTTTGCTTTATATTATATATATATATATATATATATATATATAAAAAGTTAATATAAAAATTGCAATTAATCTTTCTGTCACAATACATCTTTTTCCAAGCGGAAAAGACCGTCTATTGCCTTTTAAATTTTTGAATGCTTTTAACCGAAAGCAAAAGCAAAAGCAAAAAAAAAATTTTTTTTTTTTTTTTTTTTTTTGGAACAAAAAATTGTTTTCGGCTGAAAGGAAAAACTTGTACTTTCAAATGTTTATTTAATTCTTTTTGCTTTTTTTTGTTTTTTTTTTGTTCAAATTTTCTATTTCGTGGAAATAGAAAATTTGGAACGAATCAATAAATAGAAAGAAAGCGAAAGTTTAAAAAAAAACTTTCAACCTTTTCCCGTAGGAAAGAGTGTCAAAAAAAAAAAGAAAGGAGAATGTGGGAGAAAAGGAAGGAAAAATAGTGAAGGGGAGAGAGGGAGAGAGAGATGGGGGAAAGGGAGGGGGGGGTGGTAGGAAGAAGAACTTATAGCAAATTCCAGCATGTGTGCATAACGTTTTACAAGTAAATATTTAACAAAAAAAAAAATTTTTTTTTTTGGAAATTTGAAAAGTTAAATTTATCAGAATTTAAAAAGGAAAAGGGAATGGAAAAATGAAGAGGAAGTGGTAGAAGGGGAAGAGGAAAGGGAAAAAGAGAAAAAAAATGGGGGGTGGGGATGTGACGAATAAAAAAAAAAAAATTGTGGAAATGAAAAAGAAATTTAAAATACGTAAATACTTGTAACGTTCCCACTCTCTCTTTCTCACTCTCTCTCATTCCCCCTTTCCCTCTTTCATTCTTCTCCTTTCTCTCTCTTCATCGCAATTATTTTTACATTCGTGTCAGGTACTCCATGATTACTTCAATTTCAAATTGGAAAAATTCTAATTAACTTTAATTTATTGTCTCGATTAAAAAAAAAAATTAATTTTTATTTTCATTCAGTTAAAAAAAAGGAAAAATTTTTAACTTCTTATCAGCCAAGTGTAAACGTATCTACCCACGCACACCCACACGCACGCGCACACCCTAACAAAAAACCTTTTTTTTCAACGAGTGTTTACATACAAGACCAACACTTTTTTTTTTTTTGAGGGGGAAAAAGAGAAAAAAATCCTTTTTTTATTTTTTTTTTAAATTGAAAACAAGGAATCTGCGTAGAGAGGTCAAAGGTGAAAATGGAGCAAGAGGAGAAGAGGGAAGAGAGGGAGAAAGAGAGGTTGTTCGGATAAAGTGAAAAAGATTTACAACGCGTGAGAGAAAAGAACCCTTGGAAGCTGTAATTAGACTCCGAATGATCCCTCCAACCCTTGTAAATGTTTTCTCAATCTGGAAAGTTAATTCTGGACCAGACAGCACACGATTAGACTTTAGTTAAAAAACATTAATTAGAGGTGGCGGTGGCAGTAGTAGTGGTAGTGGTAGGAACACTAGTGGTGGTGGTAGAAGGGCGTGAATGATAAATTTTTAAGGTTTTGGGCGTGTGCTATGGCGACGTTTTAACGTATTTTCTAGTAATTCTTTTAACCCCAAACGTTTTAATTATTCATTCAATCTATACATATATATTTGTTTACGTATATATATATATATCAAGTTATTGTGGTTCAAGGGGTCTTTTAATAATTATCATCGTGTGACGTTAACAAGAGACAAATTATTAGTGTCGTCTGCTTTTTATTTACTTATTTATCACACACGCAGCCTTTTAAAATATCGTGTTTTTTCCCCCCTTTTAATCGTTTCTCTTGTACGTCACGTTTCGATTTGCCAAGAGGCGATTTTCTTTCAGTTTCTTTTTTACTCCCCCTCCTCCCCTTTCCCCTTCCTTTTTTTTTATCTCATTTATAATAATTTTTCATTTTTTACTTTTTCAAAAAGTTTTCCCTTAAAAATCCGTTGACGTAATTCTTTAATAATTACTAAAAAAAAAAAAAAAATTATTAATTAACAGAATAAAAAAAAAAAAAAATTAATGATTTCAAAAACTAACTGACGTGAAGCATTAAAGTTTTAGGCTCTTTTGGTTTTATTGAAAACCAAGTTTTTTGTTTTTTTTTTTTTTTTTTTTTTACTCTCCCCTCTCTCTTTCCTTCTTCTTCCTCTTTCTCTTTCTCTCTCTCTCTCTAACACGAATTCATTTTTTTTTTCCTCTCAGCATTCAGTGAATTTTCTTTGGTTTCTTTTAGAAAATAAATTTTTTTTATTCTCATTTGGTTTAGGTTTTTTATTTATTTATTTTCATTTTTTATTTTAAGGGATGAAATTATGTTTATAGCCGCGAGCTTAATTACGCGGGTTTTTTTTTTTTTTTTAAATAAATGCGTGTGTTTGTGCGTGTGTGAGCGTATGTTGTTTCGTGCCACGAAGTGATGAGTTTTTTTTTTTTTTGACGTTGGAGCTTTTATTTGTTTTTTTTTTTTAATTTATTATTTTTCTCTTTTATTTTTTTTTTAATTCGCCCGCTTGTTTGTTTGTTTGTTTGCTTTTTTTTATTTTTATTATTATTAAATGATTGATTTGTGAAATCGTTTTACCAAATTGATTCGGTCTTTATTATTATTATCATTATTTTTTTTTTAAATTGAAAATTCAACGTTTAATAATGAAGACGATGTTTTTTATTATCGTTGTTATTATTACCATTATTATTATTATTATTACGTTTTGATTTTATTGAACTTTTATTGAAATGCGAAGTGGAATGGAATTTTTTGGTTTTTTTTATGGAGAGAAAAATCGGAAGAGAAAAAAAGAGAGAGATGGAAAAATGAATAATTATAATTTTGAACTTCATTTATGTAATTAATGTAAATCTATTGGGTTGTGCAAATAAAAAAAATAAAAACGACGTTTTTATTTATTTAATTTTTTTTTAATTTTTTAAAATGTTTAAATTTATTTATTTAAATTATGCGTTCGGATCGGTCGTTATTTTTTTCCCTTCCGTAATTTAATTCTTTTTTTTTTGTGGCGGAAACCAGCAAATAGTTTTTTTATTATTCATTTTTATCTTAATATTTTTTTATATAAAAATGGCAAACTTTATTAAATATTACTTGGTATGCAGCATTCCGCAAATCTAACTATGCGATTTCTGTAATCGTAAAAAGTACTATAGTAAATTTACAAAAATTTCTAAAATGAAATTTATTAAGGGATCGGTTGAGAATACGTGTACAGCAATTAGTGTTTATATTTTTAGAAATAAAAACATTTCAAAAAAATCAAAAAGATTTTACTCAGGTTCCACCGAGAATTGAACTCAGATCGCTGGATTCAAAGTCCAGAGTGCTAACCATTACACCATGGAACCCGATGAGTATTGCTGACTTTGACGGCAGCGATGTGTTGCTGTATCAGTAACGACGCGAAATAAAATATGAACCTGAAATGTTCGGCTGTAACACAGCGAGCAGCAAAAAGAATTTGTACAGGTTCCACCGAGAATTGAACTCAGATCGCTGGATTCAAAGTCCAGAGTGCTAACCATTACACCATGGAACCCGATGTTTACTGCTGAAACTGACAACACCGATGTGTTGTCGTGGCAGTAAAAACGTGAAATAAAATATGAAAGTAAAATATTGGGCTCTGGGCAGCAAAAAAGTATTGAACAGGTTCCACCGAGAATTGAACTCAGATCGCTGGATTCAAAGTCCAGAGTGCTAACCATTACACCATGGAACCCGATGTTTACTGCTGAAACTGACAACACCGATGTGTTGTCGTGGCAGTAAAAACGTGAAATAAAATATGAAAGTAAAATATTGGGCTCTGGGCAGCAAAAAAGTATTGAACAGGTTCCACCGAGAATTGAACTCAGATCGCTGGATTCAAAGTCCAGAGTGCTAACCATTACACCATGGAACCCGATGTCTATTGCTGAAACTGACAACACCGATGTGTTACAGTGACAATACGAACATGAAAGAAATTACTAACCTATCGCTTATAAAACCACGATCGATAGCAAAAAAAATTTGTTCAGGTTCCACCGAGAATTGAACTCAGATCGCTGGATTCAAAGTCCAGAGTGCTAACCATTACACCATGGAACCCGATGACTATTGCTGAAATCAATGAAACCGATGTATTGCTGTGTCAGCTAAGACGAAAAATAAGTAAATAAATAAGTTAAACCTAAAAATTGCCTAAGGCAGAGCCTACTTAATAGGCCACTGTTTAACGATCAGTTAACAAAAAGAATTTGTACAGGTGTCACCGAGAATTGAACTCAGATCGCTGGATTCAAAGTCCAGAGTGCTAACCATTACACCATGGAACCTGTTGACTACTGCTGAAATCAATGGGACTCATGTATTGCCGAGTCAGCTAAGACGAAAAATAAGTAAATGAATTTTCTATACCTAAAAACACACAGTTTCGACCCTATGTAAGAGCCTATGACATAGGGAACAGTAACAAAAAAGTATTAAACAGGTTCCACCGAGAATTGAACTCAGATCGCTGGATTCAAAGTCCAGAGTGCTAACCATTACACCATGGAACCCGACGAAAGGTTTAAGTTTCATATTTTTCAAATGCTTATAACCGTAAATGCATTATCTTAATTAAAAAACGTGAATTATTAGTTTCAATTTGTGACGTCAATTTTAAATAATAACAAAAACAAATAAATATTTATCTTAAATCAATTAGGTAAAATCAATTATCCGTATCGGTAACGTTTACTCGTTTTTATTTTTTCCTCCTTTTGACACGATATGTGAGCAGGTGTGAGAACGAGACGCACGATTCAAATTTTTTTTTCTTTTTTCTAATAATTTTGCAATGTAATTTTTAAAATTTCCAAATTCAAATAACCTTTCGTACCTTTGGTACCTAAACGACGTTCAATTACTATCCATTCTCAAATCAATAATATCTCATATCCCATTTCATGCAAAAATTTTCTTATTTTTTAGCTTTTTCTAGCTTATTCTTTGTTTTCTCTCTCTCTCTGTCTCTCTCCCTCACGTAAAAAAAAAATACGGTATCCAAAACGGAAAACAAAAACCATCCCCAAAAAAAAAAAAAATTTCCTCTTTTTCCTTTTTCGTTAATCGTTTTTGGCGAATAATTTATCGCCATATTTGTTTATTCATTTTCATTTTCGTTTCGTTTTAATATGTTTTTTTTTTTTTTTCATTAAAATAATTTGGAAAATTTCCAGGAGCTTATTGGCCGTTTCATTGACTTTTCATTTAATTTTTTTTTTTTTTTTTAATTCTCACCTACAAATCTTTATAAATATGTATAATTGATTACGCGACGAGCAGGTAGATAACAGCAGGAATTCGGTTATAAAAAGGTTTGGCAGCAACATCACACGCGAGATCTGAATCTAATGAGATTTAAAATTAAAAATGGCCGTCGTTTCATTAAAAAATTTGAAACTTTTGTAAATATCGAGAGATTTAAAATAATAAATATAAATAATTTTTAAATTGCAATAATTAAATTAAATTTAAAAATTAATTGAAAATGAAAAAAAATTTTTTTTATGTGACTTTACTTCCTGTTAACGTTTGTCTCTTTCTAATTTTCATTTAAACGCAAACACTCAAAATTTAATTGAAACGGATAATATTTGCTCTACGTCAGAAAACAAATTTGTTTTTATAGGATAAATCGAAAATAAAATATTCATTCTTGTATTTATATATACGTATACGTATAAATAAATGAAAATTCGATACGAGTTTTGCTATCGTTTAACGATCCGTCTATTAATAAAAAAAAAAAAAATCAAAAAAATTAAGTTCGTTGAGTTTGTTGTTGTTTGTGTTACGGATTTTGTTTTTGCGGTCGTTAAATAATTTAAAGAGAGAGAGAAAAAAAAGGAAGATAATTATCATTATTGTTTTGACTTTTTGAAATATTTAAAATCATTAAAACGTTTTGAAAATTTTGAAAGATTATTTTATGTAGAATAAAAGATGAAAAGAAAAGTCTTTAAGGGGAAAATTTTCCGAAAAAAAAAATATATATAAATAAATTTTATGCAATAGTGAAATCGGATGAGCTTTTAGGTTGGGTAAAAAAAAAATCATCATCATTATTATTATCATTATTATTATTTTGGAAATGTTTTGTGGAAAATGTGAATCCCTTTAGTTGAAAACCGAAGCGAAACGTTGGAAATTTACAATTCATTAATCATATTTATCATTACAAGTGGCTTAAAAACGTCTTCAACAATGAAAATTTTCCTTTCCAGTTTATTCTTTCACTTGGATGCTCCTTTCCATTCGCCATCTATCATTTTTTTTTTTTTGTTAAGTTGGTAGCTATAACCAAGTTGCGTGCAAATGAAGTTTTTCACTTTTTAATTTTATTCTCTCATCTCTTATTCTTCGCATATTTATTTTTTTCCTTTCCATTCCCTCCTTTCTTATTCTTATTCTTTCCCTTTCATTTCATTTTCTTTCCTTCTCACGGTTTATTTCCTTTTTTTAAATAAAACGAAAATTCTACCGGTTTTATTTTTACCCCCCCGCCCCGCAATCTTGCCCAAAGGTCCATTCAACGAATAAAATCAAGGAATGACTCATTTTTTTTTTTTTTATTAAAAAATCACGAATTCGATTATTAAAAAATTTTTAATACGTGTTGGTAAAATGTTGGGGAGGAAAAGAGACAGAGAGAGGTGGAGGGAGAGAGAGACAAAAATGTATTTATTTACGGAAAGGTTAATTAGTTAATTAATTTATTTCGTAAAATTTTTCCTTCGGGTAATTTGTCGTACGTGTTTAGCGATACACTCACATTCACATATATATATATATTAATATACGAACCTTTCAAAAATTTTTAAATGTTTTAATTTAATTACGGTATTATTATTATTATTATTACTATCATCATCATCATTATAAAAATGCGACCGAAATTTTAATAAAAAAAAAAAATTAATTATTATTATTATTATTTTTCGATTTTACTAATGCTGCGACGATGGAAAAAAAACAATACAATACTCCATAGAATATTACATTATTAAATATAATGAGTGAATTAGTTTAATAATAATAATAATAATAATAATAATAATAATAATAATAATAATAATAATGATGATGATGATGACGACAATGATGACGACAATGATGATGATAATGATGATATCGGGTTTTTCGAATGAGAAAAAAAAAAAAGAATCGCGACGATTTTTCATTTGGGGGTAATTTTATTTCTTTCTTTTTTTTTCTCCCTCTCTCTCTCTGTCTTTTTCCCTCTCTTTCTCTCTTTCTTTCTGTCCCTGTCCCGACTAATGATTGTATTTCAGGCAGGGGAATTTAAAAAAAAAAAAAAAATGAAATAATTGCTGGAAAAACTTAAGAGAGTGAAAAAATAAATTGAAAAATATTATTATTATTGTTATTATTATTATTATTATTATTATTATTATTATTATTATTATTATTATTATTATTATTATTATCATCATCATCATTATTATTATTATCATCATCATCATTATTATTATTTAAAAAAAAAAATGGGTATTAATTTAATTGCATTAAATAAATTACGAGTGAGGTAAAATTTGTACCGTTATTACTAACGTGTTCTCCGGAGAATAATTTTTGGATTAATATTAACAATATTAATAATATTAATTATAATAATAATAATAATATATTTATATATATATATAAATATTATTGAAAAGTTTTCGAATCGGTCCGAGGTGGAAAAACACATTTATCCGACCGTTTATTTACGTAAAAAAAAAAATAATTTATTTATTTATTTCATGTATTTATTTATTTATTTATTTAAATAGCGAGTTAAAACGTTTATGGAAAAGGTTAAAATTAATCACCGCGTCATCTGCTGGGGAGTAGCAATAAATAAAACGAATAAAAAAAAAAAAAAAAGAAAGGAAAACAAAAAAAAATGAAGGGAGGTAGTCAAGTGGGGAGGGAAGGGGAGGGGGGCGAAAGAAAGGGAGAAAGGAAAAGGTTTTTATTATTATTATTATTATTATTCTCCTGGAATAATTATTAACCGATCTGTAAAGTAAAGTAAATTTTACGTTTAATGTTTTTATCATTATTTTTTTTTTTATTTCGATTGTTAAAAATGACGTCATTTTTTTTTTTTTAACTCGATTCCTTTGTAGAAGAAAGAGAGTATGTACTTTGTTTCAATGGAAAAAATGGAAGAAAAGGAAAAAAAAAGGATTTGTGATGTTTTTTCCCGTTTTTTTTTTTTTTTCCAAAATGTCGATTTGATTTTATGAAGAAAAGTTGTTTGTTTGATTTGGTGATTTCCTTAGCGGATTTTCTTCTTTTTTTCTACGTCATCATGTTTGTTTGTCTTCCGGTGTTTGATTTTTTTCCTTTTTCTCGTAATCAAAATGGAAAATATTTTCGGATCAATTATAAAACCCGATTTTTCGAAAGTTTCAGGTCATCGAATTGAAATTTTTTTACGTAAAAAATAACGTAAACTTTACAATACGCGAGAGTTGTCTTCTGCCACGTTTTTATTTTCTTTTTATTTTTTTCGCTCGTTTAAAATTTACTCGCCCCTTTTTTTTTGATACATTTGTTTATTTTATCGAGAAAACAGAATTTCGGAATTTTATATTGTTCTTTACGTAATGTTTAAAAAAAAAAAGAGGGGAACAAGGGGGAGGATCGAGGTTCATCCTTCGGGATATTTTTTTAATTTTTAGTAAATAAGTTTAAAAAAAAAAAAAAAAGTTTTTTAATAACTTTTGTTTTACGAACGATTTCTTTTTTTTTTGTTTATAAAATGATTCTTGCTTTGACTTTATAAAAAAAAATTTTCCCGTAATTTTTTGAATTTTTTTTTTGTAAATAACTTTGTTATGAATTTTTTTTTTTTCTCGCTAAAAGATTTTAATTGTTTTGAATTTTTCTTTTTTTTTTTAATGTAAAAAAAAAGTTTTCTTCTTTTTTTTTTGTTTTTCATTCGCATGTTCCCTTTTTTTTTTTTTTTTTTCCATTCCATTTTTTTTTCCATTTCTCTTTTTTTTTTTCTTTTTTACTTTATATTCTTTTTGATAATCTTCTTAACCTTTCCGAAATAATAATAATAATAATAAAAGAAAAGTTTTTTAAATAAATGGTAATTTGGCTTAAAAAAAAAAAAAATTTTTTTCTTTTTGGAAGTTTTTCCTTTTTTTTCTAATTTTTTTTCTTTCTTTTTCTTTTTCTTTTTTTTCCTTTCTTCCTTTTTTTTCTTTTTTTCTTTTTTTTTTTTTTTAATTAAAAAGAAATATTTGAAGTTAAAATTAAATTGGAAAATGTAAAGAAAATGAGGTTGAAAATATATATATATATATATATAAAAAGAAAACAAAAAGAGTCAATGAATGAAAAACAAAAAAAAAAAAAAAATAATGAAAAAGTTGGTATTAAATGAAAAGGTGTAAAAGATAATTTTCCTTTTTTTTTCGTAAAAGGAAAATAAATGGTAAAATGACAAAGGAAAAATAATAAATAAAAAGGATGCAAATCGAACGTACCGAAAATATTTTTTAGACGAAAAAAAAAAATCAGGAAAACTTTTACCAAACTTAATAAAAAAAAGGAAATAAAAAAAAATATTAAAAATATTGTTGTTGTTGTTGTTGTTTGTTTGTTTGTTTGTTCATCAAAGTTTTCTTCATTTATTTTTTTTTGTGTTTTAGTTTCTTGTTTTTTTCCTTCCTTACTTCCTTCCTTCGTCGTGTTTTTTTTTTTTTTGCTTTCAATAAAAAATAAAAAAAAAATTTTTTTTTTTTTTATTGCCGATAGATTATGTACGGCAGGTGCGTTTGATAATAGCAAAAAAAAAAATTCGTTCTGATGTATGCTCTTGTATACAGCAATAAACATTTTTGTTTTTTATTGCAATAACTTGTTGCAACTTTTCGTCACGTGATATACGGCCAAGTGAGGGTTTTAGTCATTTAAATTGATCGCAGGTGCTTCGGCCATATTTTAATATCAAGTGATTTAACGCGTATTAAATCTCGTAAATTGTTTTAAAATTTTTATTTTTTTGTACTCGTCCTTCTCTACAGCCCTTCCTACTCTACCTCACCCCACTCCACCCTATCCAACCCTCATTGATATAATTTAAATAAAAAAAAACAAAGTAAAAAGTAACATCCCCGTATTGTCACATTAAAAAAGAGAGGCAGTTTACAATCGACGAATCGGTAGAAGAAAATTTAAATAACCAGGAAGTAAATACAAATAAAAAAAAAATCGATCGTATTTAAAAAAGGTAAATACGAAATAAATAAATTTAAAAAAATTTTTTTTTTTTTTCCCAGCCGCCGAATCATTATATATATAAACGTGATGAGGGCGGAGGGGGGAGGGAAATATTAGGTAGGTGGAAAGAAAATAAAAAAATTCGAAGGCAAAAAAAATAAAAGGAAAAAGAAAATATTTTCTTTATGTTTTTTTTTTTTTTTTTTTATACGTTCGCTAATACATAAAAAAAAAAAAATTATTTTTCACAATGAAAAAAATTTTTTTTAATACAGGAAAATAATGAAAAAAATTTTTTAGTTTAAAATTTTTGACCTGTTTTTCATTTTTTTCATTCTTTCTTTTTTTTTTTTGGGTTTTTCTAATTTGCCGAAGTAATAAAAAAAAAAGAAAAGAAAAGGAGACGGGAGGAGAAAAAAGAGAGAGAGGGATAAAAATAATAAAAAAAAAAATGGCTGCTCTAGTACTTATCGAAAGTAATTTTTTCTATTGAATTTTCATTAAAGTTTTTAATAGTTTCTTACACACTCTCTCTCTCTCATTTTAAAGGTTCAAAAAAAGTTCGGTTGAAAATTTAAAAAAAAAAAAAAAGGAAAAAAGGAATCGCAAAGAAGTAAAAATGAAAAAAAAAAGAATTTTTTCACTAGAACGCGTAATAATAATAAAAAAAATTTTTTAAATTAATCTATTAATCGAATTTTTCTTGATTACGGCCCTGTTTTTAATATACGATATGATAAAAATATTATTATTATTATTATCACAACGTTTTTTTTAATAAAATTTCTGTTCGCTCATTGTTCAGTCATAAACAAAAAAAAAATTATCAAAAATTTTCCAGCTTTTATAATTATTATTATCCTCATTATCATTATTATTATTATTATTATTATCGTTATAATTAATATTATCATTATTATTTATTCGTTTCGATAAGCTTTTAAGTTTAAACCAAAAGCAAAAATTTTGGTATAAAAAATGAAAAATAAAAAAATGTGGGAAAAGAAGAGTTTTTCATGAAATGTTAAAACAAAAATTTATATTTGACGTCATTGTCGTTTTGCTGACGTCACAAAAATAAAAAATAAAAAAAATTTAAAGGCAATATCGTTAACGTCGGTCGAAAAAGTTTTTTTTTTTTTTTTTTTCAATTATTTTCATTTAAATTCTGTTTAAAATTCAAAAAATGTCTAAGAAAAAAAAAAAAGATAAAAAAGGTAATGGATGAGATTGCGCGAAAAGATATTGTTTAAAAAAAAAGGAAGTAGAAATGATCATCGTCATCATCGTGCAGACTCTTAAAGAAGCTTTTTTAATTTTTGAAATTATTTTAAATAAAGTCTCCTCATTCTCCCCCCCCTAATTCTTTCTCTTCCTCTCTCCTGAAAAAAAAATTGAAAACGTTCTAGTTATTGTTGTTGTAATCTTATAAAAATAAAAATTTGTAAATTGAAAAAGGAAAAACTATTTTTCGTACAACAAAAACTTTTTTTTTTTTAATGTTGGCATTACTGTAAGTGAATGAGTGCAAACATTAAATGAAATTTAAAAAAAAAGGAAAAAAGGGGAAAAAAAAGGAAAAAAGGGGAAAAAAAAGGAAAAATTAAATTAAAAAGTTCAATCGATGATGAAATTAATCCGATACTTTTTTTTTTTTTATTATTTTTCTTTTCAGGTTCAGAGATTTTTTTTTTTCTTATTTTGCTCCTTACTCTCATTCCTACTATTTCATCTTCCCTCTCCTATCATCGCTTACACCTCTTCAATTTTCTCTCCCTCACTTTTATTCAACCCTCATTTCCTTCCATCTTATTTTTTTTTTTTTTTTCTATACCATCATCGTTCAATTTTTTTTCTTTCCTTCTTCTTTTTCTTCTGTTGTTCCCTACTTTCTTCCCCCTCCCCTTTCTCCCTTCTTCCGAGTCTCCAGGTAAAAAATAAAATCTTTTTGTTTTATTATTATTATTATTATTAAAAGATAATCCTCATCGTCGTTACAAATGATTATTTATTTAATTACGAATAGTTTCATCGTTAAAAACAACGACAACAACAACAACAACAGAAACTTATTTCGTTGTACAATGTTAACTTACGCGTAAAACGTTATTAAGAAATAAAACAAACACGCGCATTTACCCGCACGCGCAAACACGCACGCACGCACGCACGCACTCACTCACTCATCACACGCAAATTTTTAATTATAAAATTGTAATTAACGATGTGTGAATGTTTTATATTAAACAATTTAAAACGTATACAAAGCGGTGAAACGTTTGAAATATTATTATTATTATTATTATTATTATTACTATTATTATTATTGTTATTGTATTCGTTATCACTATTATCACTATTATTATTATGAGTGAAAAAATTTTTAAAGAAAAGCATTCGGGATAATTTTTCTATTTTTTTTTTTCGGGAAGAGGGGAGAATTAAGAAGAGTAAAAAAATGAGGAGATTTTCTTGTTTGGAAAAGTTTTAATGCTGAAATGGAGGAAGGAGAAGAAAAGAAGGAAAAGCAGACGACTTTTTTTTTGCACCTTTTTTTTTCTCCCGAAATTTTTAGTATTTAAAATATATATATATATATATATAATTTTCTTGAAAGTTTGCTTATTAAAATAAGTTCGGAAAGTTCTAGAATATTGCAAAAATTTGAATCCGATTCTCCTCCTTTTTTTTCTTATTCTTTTTCTTCTCTCTCTCTCATATTCTTTCTCTCTCTTTTTGTCGCATTTCTTTCTTATGTTTATGTATACATATACACCCTTATGTATCTTTCGCACTCTCTCTCTCTCTTTTTCTTTGATTTTCATCGACTTACCTTTATTCTAAACAAAATTTTTCATTTTCACTTTCTCTCTCTCTCTCTCTTTTTTTTTCTCTTTCTTTTTTCACGGTATAATAAAAAATTTCTTTTTTTTTTGATGGGAAAATGAAGCTGAGCGATTTATTAAAAAATTTTCCATTATGTTTTCTATGACGACGACGGCGAAGACGATGATGAAAAAGACGATTATTTCAATGATGATAATAATGATGGAATATATTGCAACGTTTTTTTTTTTTTTTAATACGTTTTCGATCTTCATCTCAAATTTACTATTATTATTATTATATTATTTTTTTTTATTGTTAAAAACTTTTAATATGTATATACATATATATGTAAAAATTACTTTTAAAACTTTTCTCATTATGCTAATAATGAATTTAAAAGGGTTGAGTAATAGAGAAGAAGAAAAAAAAAATTTGCCTCGGTTTTTTTTTCGGTTTATCCCCTCCTTCCCTCCTCGTTTTTTTTTTCTAGATAGATATTGTACCTGATTTTTGAAAGGGAAAAATAATATGGTTCATTTAATTTGCGTTTAAAAAAAATTAGCGAAAAAAATTGAAATTTAAATAAAAAAAATAAAATAAAATAAGGATAATAATAATAATAATAATAATAATAATAATAATAATAATAATAATAATAATAATAAAAATAATAATAAAAGTCTTTGATGTTTTTTTTCTTTTTATTTAATTGAAATTTTTGAAAAAGTAAAAAAAAAAGAAAATTTAAGATGAGATTGAGAGAAAGAAAAAGAGAGGGAGAGAGAGAGATAGATAGATTGAAAAGAGGAAAAAAGACAAATTATAAAAACAGAAAGGCAATGGTTTTCTTGATTTAAAAGACTGTTATCCGGAGAAAATTATTCAACAAAAAAAAAAATAGAAAAAAAAGGAAAATTTTCCGACAGGAAAAAAAAATAAGAAGAGGGAAATTCGATAGACGAAACGAATATTTTTTCTATTCTTTTCTTTTCATCTAAGGTTAATTTAAAAAAAAAAAAATTTTTTTAATTAAATTTAAACAAAAAAAATATATTTAATTTTTTTATAAATTTTCTCTCTCTTTCATCTTACCATCTATTTGTTATTATTATTATTATCGTTAGTTTTTTTATTTTTAATTCAACCGGTTTTTCATTTTTCTAATTTTCCTAAGGCAAATTTGTTTGTTATTGTCGTTGTTGTTGTTGTAGGTGTTTTCATTGAAAAGCAAAAAAAATTAAATTTCTCGCTTGAATTTTATTTTAAATTATTTTCAAATAGGTTTTAAATAACAAACTATACATATACATTTGATGAAATGAAATAATAGAGAAGATAATGAGAGTGAGAGAGAGAGAGAGAAAGGATATACAAAATAAAAAGAGATGAAAAATAAATGAAGGATAAAGAAATATTTTTAAAAAACATTGTTTTTCTTTTTATACTCGCGTATGCCATATTTATTATAAGAAACGAAAGAATTAATTTTATTAAAGTAATAATAATAATAATAATAATAATAATAATAATAATAATAATAATAATAATAAGATATTAATTAAAAATTTTATTAATGATAAAAAACAAAAGACAAATTTTTTTAAAAATTAAAATTAAA